>NC_136992.1:16861108-16921108 GCF_032717465.1 Coenobita brevimanus | reverse complement strand
GGTGCATATATCTGTAGTACTCTCAGAGTGTGTCTTTTGCATAGTTTAATTACAATCCATGCTAATGTCAGACACATTGCTGATTTTAACGATATTCTCCGCAACACTTCTCTTAGAAATCCTGCACCTCAAACTCCTTCATTTTGCCTTCCTCTGTAGTAAAATAGGTGATTGCTGTCCTGGAGTTCAATTAAATTTTCTTCTTTTCTCTGAATGTCACTCAAACTTATAATATCCCAACTTTTTTCTAGTTCAGTGAATAAGGTATCAAGTTTGTTATCTGCGAGGCCTCTTACATTGTATGGTAGATTTTCACGGAATTCGGTTTGTTTAATGTCCTAGACTCTGATTTGCCGAGACAGTCCACACTCATTTTCGGTAACAAACCACCCATAGGCACAACAGGCAGTGCGGTTCGATCTTTAGTAAACGATGACTCAATAAAGATGCCCGTATAATCATTAACATTAGAATTCACGTTTGGTTGGGGGGATTGTACCATACAGTATAATTTCACCTCCCTGCCACATAGTTTCTGGTGAGGTGAAATATATTTGCCACCTTGTTCAGTATATTTGTTGGAGCTCCATATATATGTAGGGGGTCACATGCTCTGTGCCGTCTAAGACGACCTCGTATATCTATGAGACATTCACCTATCTGCCATTTGGGGATGCACCAGACTGCAGTGGGTATATATTGTACTGTATATATATATATATATATATATATATATATATATATATATATATATATATATATATATATATACTCTATTCTCTCTCTTTCTCTCTTATCCCACCACTGCCACCAGAATGTATGTACAGTACGTTGTAAAATGCTGGATGTTGCCATCACTAGAAATGCTATACATATACCGAGACTGTTATATGAGCTGTGTATGTCAGATGTTACATGTGATGTTAGAAAGTATTAATTTGATGGACGTCGTTGATTTATTGATCAGGTCTCTACCTCTCGAACTTGTTTCCTTCATACTGTCACGCTCGATGATCCAGAAGACGAAGTCTGAGGGTCTCAGAGAGCTTGGGCCAGAGAAACAGTTTTCTATTCTTCCGTCTGTCCCTCCGCACTCTAGTGGTCCAAGTTATGGACCGATTTTAACGACTGAGGTGTCAAGTGAATCCTTTCCACTTGATGATGTGCCCTCATAGGTATAGCCAACACGCTCAGAATAACCTTAAGGACACAATAGCATAAAACATCATTATATACAAGAGAATTGCAATAACACTGACATAATAGGAAAGGGCGTTCAAAATGCAGTAATATTTTCCCGCATCACATTTTGATGAATCCTACTGGAAACTGGCAAATTGCAAAAAATTGTAAATATGCACCTGTCACTGAATTATTTGATCGAACAAGCAAGCAGAGAAGTAGATAGGTAGCTAGACAGTAAGGTTGACAGAAAGGCAAATATCCCGGTGGACAGGTTGGTTGGTAGGGAGGTGAGTAGACTGGGAGGTGAGTAGACTGGGAGGTAGGCAGGGAGGTAGGTGGGAAGGTCAGCTGAGAGGCAGAGGGATGTCGGCAGGACGTTAAATAAGCAGGCAGATGGGTGGATAGCGAGGTGGGCAGCGAGGTATGTAGGTAGGTTGGCAGGGAGGAAGGTAGGGAGATCGACGGTGAGGTAAACAAATACGTAGGTAGGCAGAGAGGTAGATATAGAGGTGGATCAGAGGGGATAAATAGGCATGGAGGTAGGTAACCAGGTAGGTAAGTAGGCAGAGAGGTGGGTAGGGAGGTAGGCTGGGAGGTAAGTATGGAGGTTGCTCAACTATTCTACAGAGATTCGATAAAATCAAATAATAATTATTTGTGGTATTTTGTCCCCACTCACGTTCGCTGGCGCCCACTAAAACATAGATCTGCTCTCGCTCCGCGAGCGCGGATGTAATAATATATGTAGTAGTAGTAGTAGTAGTAGTAGTAGTAGCAGTAGTAATAGTAGTAGTAGCAGTAGTAGTAGTAGTAGTAGTAATTAGCAGTAGTAGTAGTAGTAGTAGTAATTAGCAGTAGTAGTAGTAGGGGTTGTTGTGGTCGTTCCAATTACCACTAGCAAGGAGGTTAGGTTTTACCCCACTTTTTTTTTTTTTTTTTTTTTTTTTAAGCAGGATTACTCAAAAAGTTATAACCTAAATGGATTTCGATGAATTTTGTGAAAAGGTGGGCCAGGGGCCAAGGAATATATGATTAAATTTTGGGCCAAATCCGGAGTATCCTGCAAAATATTTCCAAAAGTTCTCAATGAATTTCAATGAAATTTTGTGGAAAGGCATGCAATAGAACTAGAATATATAGATTGAATCTTGGGGCGGATCCGGATCAGGGATTACTCAAAAAGTTATGAATGGATTTTGATGGATTTCGTGGGTGAGTGGGCTATGGGTGAAGGAAGAAATAATTATATTTTGGGGCGGATCCGGAGTATCCCGCACAATATCTCCGAAAGTTCTCAGTGAATTTCAATGAAACTTTATGGAAAGGTGGGCCATGGACCAAGAAAGACTTTATTAAATTTGGGGCGAATTCGGATCCTATATCCAGGGATTCGGATCCTATATCCAGGGATCCGGATCCTTTTTAATGGCAATGGCATTGGCGGAGGTATGCGCTCTCTGAGTGCTTTCTAGTTATTTTTGTAGCTGATATTATTGTTGTGCCTGTTGCTTTATTGGATCTGCTGTTTTTGCTTTGACATTTTTTTTTTTTTTTGTTAATTTTGTTATCTGTCATGAGAAACAAGATGGTATCATTTTCTGCAACTCGCCCTATACTGTTGCATAAGATTCAGCCTGTGTGTGTGCCTATGGCTGTGCCTTAACTCCTCCTAGACTGTCTAATGGATCCAATTGTTACTTCCCAGGAGAGTTCGTCTAGTTACCCCGAAGGTTTTCCACTGTTGAAAATTACCAACCATTTAAAAATTCTCATAAATATAAAAAGGTGGGCGGATATGACTTTGATATACTAGTATGTGTTGTACAAAGGATTGCCATCCTTAACACGATATTTGGGGAGCGTGACCACCTCCCACGATTCCTGGGAGCCAGTCCCTTTCTCCAAAATAAAATCGATCAGAAACAGGGGAAAGTGAGCAAATGGATTTCAACAAAACTTCTCAGGCCAGTTCGTCTGGTTCTTGATAATGGTTTCCACTATGCGACATCTTTCACCATTATTTTCCAGGGGGTCAGTCTCCCTTCAACTTGTAAAAAATACAAAATATGGGAAAGTGGGCAGATATCGCTTTGATATGTAGTTTATGTTGTAAACAGGGCTCCCTTCTGCTAACCACTTCTACTACTCTCTTGTAAGCCATTCAAATCGGCTACATATTGCAGGACTGGGTGTGTAGTTTCCATGCTTTCTCTGAATGCAGCGGAAGAAATTGCACATCTTTACGGCATTGTTGTTGTTGTTGTTGTTTGTGTGTTGTGTTGGGTGTTCTTCTTCTTGTTTTATTAAGCTTCGCAATATATATGGCAAAGCTTTTTTTTTTTTTTTGTATTTTTTCTTAGATCTTGATATTATACAGGAAGGTACCCTAGGGTAACCCAAGTACTTGTGCCAAATGTAAATGACCTTGATCTATTTTTGAAGGTTATACACTCATTTTGGTGCAAAAAGTGCATAACTGAAATCTCAGAAAATAATTGAAATACAGCTGTTAGCTTGAAAATCCCATTGTTACGACCTCGTCCCATACTGCAACAGGCTCCAACGGCAGTAGTTCAGAACAGGATGGACGTCACTCAGTGAATCATTTCACGAAGGGTCAGCCTTTCAATGTACACAAGATCAACTCAGATATCGTCATAACACAGGCTTCTAGCATTCGTAGTATTTATTTTCCGAGTAATTACATAATCTGCTTAACTAAGTGCCGGAGCTACACTAATTTCACAAGGCCACAAGTAAAATTTACTCCTGCGTTCTCTCCCCCATCCTTTTATAACCTTCCTTGTTACTTCACTGATCTAGGTGCTCCAAATAACAAGAGTAAGTTGGAGACATCCAAAATATTCCAGAGGTTTCTTACATTACGTAGCACTAAATGCTTTAGCATACAAATTGAAATTAAATCTGAATATTACACAATTTAACAATAATCCAAGTAAAGCATTCTAGAGAAAAAGAATAAAAATTAATGCATAACTTTAAAAAATACCTCCGCTCACAACAGCAGTCTATCTGGCAACTCTGGCTGGTAACTGAAAATGCACAAGCTATCGGGAATATTCCTGTACCACCTAACTAGCACTCCTGCATCTTAACACTATTATAACAAAGTTTGCTGAAAATTTTGCTGAATATTATGCCAAACAGCTTAGTGGAAAGTACCAATTGAATTTTTTTTTTTTTTTTTTTTAATAACAGTTTTAGAGAAGACCACAAGATGTACTTTTACAGAAATATAGCTGTTGCCCCTCTTATTACGATAGGAATATGGTTACTGGTAAGCATACAGTTAGCCAGTTATCGAGACAAATATAAAATGTACCCATGCTTCATTTGTTTCTTTCACACCTTTCAGATCTTGTTGATATTACACAAGAAGCTGCCTTGGGTTAATCTAAGTACATGTTCCAAATAAGAATGACATCAATTTAATAGCTATAGTGGAGACTCGATACTGTGGCTAAATAGTGCGTAAATAGGTAACTAGTTATTGTGGTAGTTTTTTGGTGTCGGTTTGATTGTTGCTGTTGTTCTTATTGATGTGCTGGTCCTACTGCTGCTATTGTTGTTGTTATACTTGTTCTTTTTACTGTGGTAATCTGGGGGGAATTTATTTTCTTCCGGTTGTAGCTGTTCACGTGGTTCTTGATGGGAGATTATAATGGTACCTCTGATGGACTCTCAACAACCTTTGTGTGTGTGTGTGTGTGTGTGTGTGTGTGTGTGTGTGTGTGTGTGTGTGTGTGTGTGTGTGTGTGTGTGTGTGTGTGTTTGTAAACTGAATAGTTGGTGTAAGAGTGATTAAGAAAGTACATAATGCATGTGAGTAAATAACCCGTGCATGATATTGAAGTGTTAATAAAGTATTGTGTGGGAAGGGTCATGAGAGAAGTCAAAACAGAGTCATGGGGCAGGTAGTGGGGCTTGTGAGTTATACTAAAGAGAAAATGCCTACCAACAGCAAGGCTCATTTGGACATTATTTTCTTCTCCTGACATTGACCTTCCTGTACAGTGCAAAACACTTATCAATCGAATATATATTCAGAATCCCATTTTAACTGGTCGGCGAAGAGGAATAAATGGAAGCCAACTTTTCTCTAACAACAACCAAGCATTCCTCCTCTTCTTTTTTTTTTAAGCAAGGAAGAAAGAACCAAAGGCCAGGAGCCCACACACCGTTCCTTCCAAGGAAAAACAAAAAACCACTACAACAGAGAGCCAAATTCAAGATCCGTTATTTCGAGATGCCTGGACAAACTGCGCTTGAAAGACTGGAGATCATAGAGAGAATGAAATACTGACAGAGAAAGACAGTTCCAGAGTTGACTTGCTGCATAAATGAAGGACTGGCAGTAATGGCTTACTCTTGCATTAGAGAGTTGGCCAGAAAAGGTATGTGAGTTTGTTGCTAAATGGGTGCTACGCGCCCGTCGCAGTGGTGGAGGGGTGCAAGCATATAGTTCAAAGGAGCAGTGACCATTGAAGTAGCGACAGAAAAGAGATAATGATGCAGTAGTGCGGCGAAGAGACAGAGGTTGAAGGGAGCCAGTAAGAGGAGAGTTAATGAGACGAAAAGTCTTTGACTCCACCTTGTTGAGAAGAGCTGTATGTGGGGAGCCTCCCCACACATGAGAGATGTACTCTACACAGGGATGAATAAAACCCGTGTATAAAGTCAACAACTGTGCAAGAGTAAAGAAGGTTCGGAGTCGGCTTAGCACACCTAATCGCTTGGATGCAGATTTTACAAGAGATGTAATATGATCTTTCCAAGATAAATCGCGAGAGAATGAAACCTCAAGTATGTTTAAAGATAATCCAGGATTGAGCTGGATATTATTAAACATCAGTGGGTACTCCTGTGGAAGATTTTGACGGGTTAATGGGTGTAAAAACTGAGTTTTAGATGCATTACAAACAACAAGAATACTTTTACTCCAGTCAGAGATAGGAACCAAGTCAGATTTAAGGTGTGCCATAGCCTCATCCCTTGTTAACTTGTTAATTGAAGTAACTGCTGAGACGGACGGTGCAGGAAGCGAATGGAAAGGTGAATGGTGGAATAATCGGCGTATGAGTGGACATGGTTAGATATACAGCGTAGGTCATTGATGAATAAAAGGAATACAGTTGGTGATAGGACAGAGCCCTGAGGAACACCACTAATGATAGATCAAGGAGTAGAAGGGTGGCCGTCTACAACAGCAGCTACAGAACGACCAGAATGGAGGCTAGAGTTGAAGGCACAGATAGAAGGATAGCAATCGTATGAGGACAGCTCGGGAAATAAAGATTTATGCCAGACTCGATCGAAAGCCTTTGAGATGTCAAGTGCAATGGTAAAGCTTTCGCCAAAGTCCCGGAAGGAGGATGACCAGGAGTCTGAAAGGTAGGTGAGAAGATCGCCAGTGGAGGGTCCATGACGGAACCCATACTGACGATCAGAAAGAAGGTTGTGATAGGAAAGATGCTTTAACATTTTTTTTTTTGCTAAGATTAGACTCGAAAACCTATGACACAAAAGATGTTAAAGGAATTGGGCGATAGTTAGAGGGCTGGAAATGGTCACTGACGATCAGAAAGATGGTTGTGAGATTTTTTTTTTTTTTTTCTAAGATTAGACTCGAAAACTTATGAGACACTGGATGTTAAAGCAATTGGGAGACGGTTAGAGGGTTGGGAATGGTCACCTTTCTTTGGGACAGGCTGAATGAGAGCAAACTTCCAGCAAGAAGGAATGGTATAAGCTGACAAAGGCGAGTTTACCTACGCAGGGTGTAAGCACAGATGTACAGTTCTTGAGAACAACAGCAGGGATTCCATCAGGTCCATATGCATTGTTAGTATTGAGGCCAGTGATGGCAGAACATACCAGTTGAAGAAATTTTATTGTCAGCCATGAGGAAGTCAGAGGGGGGAAGTGATGGAGGAACAGCATCGGAATCGTCTAAGGTGAAACACAAGGTTTACGAGGCATGATGATGTGTCCTGGGAGGAAGGATTGTTACAGAGTTGCAACTGAAATATTTGATTCTTTGTTGAGGTTACACTAACTGTGAGAAGAAAATCACATTTCTCACCAACAAACACCAATATAATTACACAAAGCCATTTCAGTAATACATATCTTCTGTTAAATAAGACCACCATTCTCTAAATCATTCCTTTTTTGCCCCATCAGAAGCGTACCGGCACGGGGCTAAAGCTACTTCGTGCAGACATTGAGGGCAATCCTCTCATCCCTACCACCCCTTGAATGTAAACCCTTTTGGAACACCCTAAGTAGGAACCCTGTTACCCACTTCAGCATAGAATTATAGGGTTACCAGCCAACAAAGTAAATGGCTTTCTGGAATACAAGAAACAGTTTTTCTTGTCATTCAGTGCAAAGTCATCTGACAGTAGCACTACATCGTAACTATGTACAGTACATTAATAGGAAAAGCTATAATTATATAATATCTAAGTAAAACTGTATACATACTAAAAACAATCATTGCTAAAATAGTGGAACATAATGGTAATACCCCTACCCCTGGGAGTAGGGGGGTTTCAAGAATACTCCCCCAGTATCCCTGCTTGTCGTACGACGCGACTAAAAGGGTTGGTAGTGGGTTAGTGCCCCACCCCGTAAAAAGAACTAACTAAAAAAGCGAATAAAGCGCCTCGGACCCGGACGGACCATAAGTTGATGACTAAGGAACGGACAAAGGACATTCTTAGGGTGGGAACAAGGAACGTGAGAGGAGTGAATGATGAAGTGAAAGAGAGAGAGATTGTTCAGGTGCTTGAGGATGCAAAAGTGGATACATGTGGATTGACTGAAACTAAATGAAAGGTGAAAGGGTGAGAGAATGGGAATATAGTTTAGGTATTTGTGCGGAAGTCAATGGGAATGAGAAGGCAAGAGAGGGAGTATGTCTGATGATAAGCAAGAAGTGGAAGGAGAATATAAGAGAGTATGGAACAGTGGTTGCAAGGATTGTATGGGTGAGGATAAAAGTAGGTATACAAGCGTGGGCGATTGTATGTGTGTATGCCCCGACAGAAGATCGAGTGGCAAGAGTGAAAGATGAATTTTGGGCGAGAGTAGAAACATTTATGGACAAGTTTGAGAGGCGCGAGAAGAATGCTGTTGATTGGAGACATGAATGGCAAAGTTGGGAATGTACGAGTGGATGGAGTGGTTGATCAGTGGGATGTGCCAACTGAAGTAGATGGGAATGGTAGTGCCTTGGTGGACATCTGTGCTTGTAAGGGGTTGGCAATAGCCAACACCTACTTTCATCATAAGATGATCCACCGGTATACATGGAGGGTATTGAGAAGGATGGATGGTGAACTTGTTGAACGAAAGGCAATGATAGACTACTTGTGTGTGGATGAGCGAATGAGAAGACAACTGTTGGATGCAAGCGTGTGGAGAGGGTGGGGGAATGGAGTCTCGGACCATTACTTAGTGATGGCCAAGGTAGAGCTGCAAAGAATGTGGTTGAGGAGACGAAGGGGAAGACAGGAGGAAGCAGCTCCTGTGAGAAGAGTGGAGAAATTGCAAGATAGTGAGAAAATGACAGAATATAAGAGCATAGTGGAAGAAAGATTGGGAAGGTATGAGCTAGAGCAGATGGAAGGGGTGGAAGACATATGTAAGATATTCACGGAAGAGATAGGCGCAGCGTGTGAGGCGGTTTGTGGAGTGAGGAGGAGATGCAAGGGTGTGCAAGGGACAGTATGGTGGAATGATGAGGTGAAACGAGCTGTGGAACAAAAGAAGGCATATAGTGAATGGTTAGCGAGTAGAGGTAGGGGAGAAGATGAGAAAGAGAAGAGAGAGGTATATGTGAGCAGAAGGGAGGTTAAGAGACTGGTGAAGGAGAGTAAGAAGAAAGTGGATGAAGAGTTTGGGAGGAATCTGAGTGTGAAATGGAGGGACAGTAAGAAATTGTTTTGGAAGGAGGTAAAGAAAGGCAGTGCGAAAGGGGAAATAGTAGGGGAGTGAAAGACAGGAATAATAGATTGTTGGTGGAGAAAAGAGAGAAATTGAGGAGATGGAAGGAGCACTTTGAGGATTTGTTGAATGTAGAGAGTGAGAGCAGTGCGAGTATAAGTGGTTGGGGAATGCTGGGAGAAGAAGAGATGAGAGGAGGGAGGAAGAGATCAGTAGTGCGGAAGTAGTGGAAGTGATGAAGAAGATTAAGTTGGGAAAGGCCCCAGGAATTGATGGAGTGTGTGGTGAAATGCTTAGGTATGGGGGTGAGATTGTTGTGGAGTGGATATGGAAGTTGTGTAGATTGGCTTGGGAAGAGGGAAGGGTTCCAGAGGACTGGAAATCAGGTATAAATGTTCCTTTATACAAAGGAAAAGGGGAGAGAGAAGTATGTGGTAACCATAGGGGTATTTGCCTTCTTAGTGTGACTGGAAAAATATATGGTAGAATACTCATTGATAGGGTTGAGTATATGACAGAGGAGCTAGTTGGAGAAGAACAAGGGGGATTTAGGAAGGGAAAAGGGTGTGTAGATCAGATATTTGTTCTAAGATATTTAGTGGACAAGTATCTACAGAAGGGAAAGAAAGTGTATGCAGCCTTCATGGACTTGGAGAAAGCTTATGACAGAATAGATAGGCAAGGTATGTGGAAGGTATTAAGAATATATGGAGTGGAGGGGGAACTGTTAAGTGCTGTGAAGAGTATGTACGAGGGAGCTAGGGCTACGGTGCGAGTGGATGGTGAGCCGAGTGATCTCAATGTGGGACTGAAACAGGGTTGTGTGATGTCTCCATGGCTGTTTAATATATACATGGATGGGGTTGTAAAGGAGGTGCAAGGTAAGGCAGTGGATGTGGGGGTGACTCTAATGAATGAGGGTGCGATTTGGAAGATTCCGGTGTTGCTGTTTGCTGATGATACAGTATTGTTGAGTGAAGATGAATGGGAGTTGCAAGGTTTGGTGAATGAATTTGGGACAGTGTGTAGGAGGAGGAATCTGAAAGTTAATGTAAACAAAAGTAAAGTTATGGTGTTTGAGAGGAATGAAGTCACAGAGTGTGCAGTGAGGTTGGATGGTGAGGATATGGAGAATGTGAGTGCATTCAAGTACTTGGGTAGTGTGATGAGTAAGGATGGAACTTTGGGGAAGTGCGTGAAAGGGTACAGCAGGGAAGGAAGATTGTTGGTACACTGAAAGCAATGATAAGAATAGGGAGGTGAGTATGGAAGTTAAGAAGTCACTGCGTGATAGTATTGTGATTCCTACCCTGACGTATGAAAGCGAGGCGTGGACCTTGAAAGAGGGGAACAAGTCAAGAGTGAGCGCAGTGGAAATGAGTTACTTGAGAGGAGCATGTGGAGTGACGTGGAAGGACAGGTTGACGAATGAAGAAGTGAAGGAACGTTGTGGGGTGGATGTGGATGTGGCTGAGAAGATTAGGAGAAATACACTGAGGTGGTTTGGACATGTGAAGAGAATGGAGAATGAAAGACTGAGTAAGAGGGTGTATGTAGGTGAGGTGGAGGGAGGGAGAGGGAGGGATAGACCGAGGATGAGGTGGGGGGATGGAGTTGAGAGGTATATGAGGGAGGGGAGGGTAGTCAAATGGTGGGTGAGAGCGACTTGGAGGCGTTTTGTCTGCGGCCACCCTTTGCGGGATTAGGGTGTCGGGCTATAGATGGATAGATAGACTTGCATTTCCTCTCCAAGGCAGAGGTAATGTACACAAATAAACTTATGATCAGCTCCTGTGTATCTTTATTTTATTGATAGCTCTAGATTACTTTGTTCACTTTAGGATAAAGTTTTGAAGCAGGAGGGGTTAGATATAGCCTTAAATAACCCCTTAATTATTGCTAATCCTTTTTAGATTAAATAAAATCGTCTGTAGACAGAATAAATATTGCGTAATCGGACTGAAGAGAATAAAGTAAATGAAACACCGCGGAAGTAGTAAAAATAAAATTCTGACTACGTCATATGGGTGAAGGGGTTAAAACAACTAAGACAAAATAGACAAAATAAGACACGTAGGCCTATTTCAGGAAAACAAGTAAAAAAGTAATTTACTTCAAAGAAATATTAAAGAAAATAAATGTATAGGCAGTGCTATATTTGAGAATGCTCATTTTGTGCGAAAAGCCCAGCAAAACCAGTAAAAAATATAATGCTCATTCTAATGACGTATCTATTTGGTTTATTACTCCCACCCGCAGACGACTAGTCTTATTGCTACCTACAGACGACTACTCAACTTGGGGATCATTTGTTGCAGTGAAGGTGTTAAGGCCACGAATGATCTAACCCCGCTGTTTAGAAAAAGTCTCTATTAAGCAGAAAAAAAAATTTCTGCAGATGGTAAGAACAAACCAAACCAATACTCTAAGGGCAACAGCTGCATGAAAATGTATGACTTATTCCGAAATTTGCATTTTGTATCTTTTTATATGTATGTTTGTATTTCTAACTCACAGATACAAAATCAAAGAAGAAACAGGCCAGCAAGCTGAGCACAGTATTTTAAAGTATGCCTAAAGTATTGGCTCGGTTTGATTCATACATTTTGCTCAAGCCAAATGTTACGTACCTCTCTAGTTGGGGTAACTGTTTTGGCGTTTAGTGGCTCCGCATCCGTAAGCTGGACACTTTTGTGACAATAATAGTAATAATAGTAGTAGTAGTAATAATAATAATAATAATAATAATAATAATAATAATAATAATAAAGAGACATACTGATAATCTAACAAAATTGGACTCAAGATACCAAGGCCAGGTATACTCTCTGACTCTGACTAACAAGTACCAGGACGTTATCAGCACCGTGCATTTTGAAAAACTTGACCGAAGAATCTGAAAACAGCTCCCCCTGTATGTATCTCTGTCATTAATGGTAACTGCACCATACACCAGCGGATCAAATACTAGTGTAATGGCGTCAGAGCTCCTCATTCCAGAGTCAGACATAGCAATCATTCTGAGATGACACGCTACGCTCTGCTCATTTTCACATCCGTCTTGCTGAATTGATTGGGTACGTTTTGGTGAGACTGTACACCCATAGTAAGTTTTTGGTCAATCAGACAATAAAGTCGTAAGGCTTGAAAACCAACAGTGACAAGAACAAGAAATCGAGGGGAAAAAATGTCACTTCGAGAACATTAAAAATACATCATCTGATTCAAGGAGTTGAGGGTCAGGGCTATTCTGATTACAATAAATCTTGAGTCATCAGATGTAAGTGATAACCCAGCTGGCATTTACTAACAGTTTGTCAACATGGCCAATTCTAACCAATATCTAGACATATCAAATACTGGGTGAGGTTCCACTACATACTTGCAGATCAGTTCTGTTAGGGAGGTAATGGCCTTCACATCCTTCTCAGCAAAGTTATTTCTTGTCGAGCAGTTCGTAAAAGCGATATTGAACTTCATGACTGCCTTTTCAATTTCATCCTTCATGTAGCTGTAGTTGTAGGTGGTCAGATGGAGGCTACAGGCCACAGGCATGCGCTTGTCATACAAAAGATCACATTTCAAACATTCCTTCGTGTTGGGATCTATAGCCTGTGAGCATTTGACACACTTGAGATGTATTGGGGGCAACACTGGATTGTCCACGTCAGACATAACTGGCCACTTGTTATTACAGGCCTCACATGTGCACAGGAAATAGAAATGCTCCATCAAGTTATCCTTCCTAGACGACAAACTGGCATGACTGTATTCATGATAATAACTGATTGTGATGTCAGCACCAGCAGGAATGAACCGCACAGCCCTCAAGACCATTGTGTTGCGCCAAGGAAATACAGAACATGATGGCTTACATGAATGATTGGCAAGATTCAGGGTTGGAAACAGGCCACAGCCAATAACTTCAGTCTTGGGAACGTTGTCCTGTGAGGAAATATGGAAATAATTAGTTATACTCAACAGAACACTAGCTGTACACACGGCCTCTGCTGTTTACATAATACGTATTTGATAAAACTGTTCCAATTCTGTTTTTTATTTAATGTTAGCTACAGTAAAATCCTGTAGAGTTCTCTACAAATGTGTTGATTTCTGTGTCTTATTTCATAAATTATTTTGACATGGTGCGGCGAATAACCTCTAAAGGAACACCAGCATCAGGAATATGGTCACAGGTCATAAGCTAATTAACACTCAGATTACCACGTCTCACTCAAAGCAAAGAAAATCGTCTACAAGCAACTGGAACAGAAAAATATTATTTTGTCCCATTTTCAGGCCCCTCTGACAAACTCTTAGCTGAGTAAAATCGTCTAAGTTGGCTGGATTGGAATATTCGAGCTGTTCCAAAATATCAGTTAGGTTCCAACTACTCAGAAAAAGATAATTAGGCATTATCACTAAAAAACAGAAACAGCTCAACAAAAGAAAATTCATATAACTTAACGCCGCGAACTCGGGCCTTTGAGCTGTCAACACAAAACGTCATTCGGTATGCCTCCGGAAGCCTTGCACACTGACTCGCCATTCACCTCCATGAACTTGCTGACCTGATCACTTCATTGTCCCTATATACTGTATTACTGACAAAAGTTTGGTCAAAATCCGTCCAGGGGTTCAGGAGATATCGCATCCACAAGGTTAAACTAAGTCGACCCCATATCACCTTGACCTTTGACCCACTGACATTGCTGACCTAATCAGTTCATCATCCCTTCATACTGTATCACTGACAAAAGTTTGGTTGAGATCTGTTGTTGAGGGGTTTAGGAGATAATGCCCCCACAAAGACAAACTACGTCAACCCCACCTGACCTTGATATTTGAACCTTTGACCTAGCTGACCTCATCAGTTCATCATATCCTCATACTGCATCACTAACAAAAGTTTTGTTGGAATCTCAATGAGTTCATGAGGTACTGCACCCACAATAGTGTTACGGATGCACGCCCACAAGGATAAGCTAGGTCGACCCAATATGAACTTACCTTTGACCAGTTGTCCTTGGTGACCTTATCAGTTCATCATCTCCTCATACCAGTACCCCATCACTGACAAAAGTTTGGTAAAAATCCACTGATGGGTTCAGGAGATATCGCACACACAATAGTGTTATGGACACACACCCACACATGCAAAGATGGACAGACCAATCACTTAACGCCTCTTCCATCACAGGTGGGAGGAGACATAACAAAGAGCACTTAGTGAGAGCAATACCAGCACCAACCCGCTGGTCTAGGACTTTGCCCTGTGACCATTACTTTCGAGGTATTTCTCTAAAATCGAATTACTTCATGTTTGTCCGACTAATTGTTCTAAAAATCAAGTCTCTTCGTCTTTGTTTTACCTTGAACTCTTCCACAAAGTAATGTCTACATTGGATAAAAACTGGTTAATTTGCCCTTACCATATGACCTAGACCCTTGGGCTATTGTTCTTTAAAACAAGAAATCAACCCCTTGGGTGACCCTTCATTCATCCTTCACGTTTAATCTAAAGCGTCAAATTTCTTCTATTTATTTTGTTCACACAAAGGCACATGGTGGAATGTCCATTCGCTTGATGTAGTGCTCCTACTTTTTCACTCACCTTTATCATTCTTTTTTCTGTATGTCTTCTTCTCTTCATATTTCTTCCATCATCCTTGTCATTTTTATTACTCTTCTTTCTACTTCAGGTGGTTCTACACTGAGTGACTAGCCCAGTGGTTTCTTGTAACCCAGGAAACCATTTACAATGCTGGTTGTTAATAATATAACCAAATAACGGGATGACGTTGAGCCAAGTATAGTGCCCCTGTTAACTACATGGAGACACACAAATGCAGTAGCCATCCTGGAACCAAACCTCCACATTGTACCCCGCAATGTTGTAATGAACCCTCGTGTACCAGATGGGAACAGACAGCACTGCAGGGACAGTTGCTTGCCTGCGGTTTATGGGTCTGCTTGGTCACAGACTGAGGTAACTCAACAGCATCAACAACATTACGAAGACATATGTCTCAGACTTGGAACTGGCTCTTTATGCTGACCTTTGAATGACTGTTCTCAAAACTGGATCTCTTCGTTCTTGCCTGATCTTTAACGAATCTACAAAGTTTGGTTCAATTAAGAACAAACTGTTTGCGTTCACTTTAACCTGTAACCCTAGAATAGGACTTTTTTCCATTACTTACCTCTGACTGTCTTCGAAATCAGCCTTTCATTCTTGCATGGTTCTCATTTCTTCCACAAAGTTTTTTAAACTGGATGACCTCTGCAAGTTGGACTTATCCGGTATCCTTGACCTATGATGCATTGTTCTCAGAAACAACAGATTTACTCCTTGTCTGACCCTCAACCATTCCACCAAGTTTGGTAGAAACACGATTAAAACTGAGAAATTTTGAAAATGAACATGGGCGCTCGTGCATTTTTCTTATTTTTACCTTGCCCTATATCCTTGACCTTTGAGCAACAGCTCTCAAAACTGAACCACTTCAATCTTGCCTTATCCTCAACCTTTACTCTAAGTTCTGTCAAAAGCGGATAGAAACTCCAAGCTGATTTTGCAAGGTGAACGTTTGGCCTAGCCCTGTGACCTTGACTTTTGACTTATTGTTCTCTATAGCAACAGGTATCCTCGTTGTCCAACCATAAACACTTTGATCAATTTTGGCAAAATTGGATACAGACTGTTTGAGTATTTGGGGGCACACACACACACACACACACACACACACACACACACACACACACACACACACAGATGAAAACATAACACCCGTTCTCACTCCATGTGCGCAGATTTCATAAGCATGCAGAAACATGGACCTGACTGTAGTAAGTCGCTGGTGATCTCTAGGTTTGTCTTTTGGAGGAATACTTTTGTTTAGTCTAAGAAAAAAAAAAAAACTTCCAATGACATTCATAACAACAAGCACCATATAATGTCACTCTTAGCCACAGGATAAGTATCATAAAACATTAATCATCATCATCAACAGTCACCACATTCAAGTAACCGTCCAGGTTGTCGCTGGAAAGTCCTCCCCAAGGTGGAAGGAAGGCTGTTGCCAGGTGGTTACTGACTCACTCACTCACTCTTCTCCCACAAATGTTACTCAGCTAGAGGGGACCCTGATCCTGGATCAGTAACGATAATGAAGTTTGATCATTGCTAGACGGCAACAGCATCATGAAGGCTGTGGGCAAAATCAATGATGTGAACAAGTTCTGTACCTGCAACAAACTTAACGTGTTGTCAGACGTGGATGGGTGAGGTGATGGCAGTTTCTCTTGCAGCATTGGCATTATCTTCAGCTCTGGATAGTTCGTTGCTTGCCCCCCCTCCCTTCTTTACTGCAGTAACTATATAACGTTAAAAAAAAAAAAAAAAAAAAAAATCATGCTTCACCACACCACTTCTTACTGGTTATAGGTTATTCTCAGCCTAGAAATCGACAGCTTCATCCATCACTACGGCAGCTTACTGCAGCAGGCTGACTATGAAGCCTTTAAGGGGTTCAATGCTCCACCTTTCTTCCTGTGCCTTTTCCAAGTCTGCTGTTCTAGAATGAACAGGGACCTGTTGTTAAACTCTTCAATAGGACTCTTGTGGCGCTCCAGAACATTGTTCTGATCAACCTTGAGGCGAACCTGCTTCGAAACTCGAAAAAATTTTGGTGCACGTTCGATATACTGTATTACTGAATCCGACAACGGAATGCACAAACTCCTGTCGCAGCGCAAGCCAACACCATCGAAAGTCTCTTCAATCACTGTTTTCCACTGAGCAGCGGTGTCATTCACAGCCTCCATGATGCTACTTTTCCGGAACATATCGAGAAAGTCTCCAGCATCCTGTTCATTAGCATTCATTGCTTTCCCCTCGACTTTAACCACGTCAGTTTGCAGTCTGGTGACGTATTCTTTATTTTATTCTTTAAATCTACACGATTTTATGCACTTTAGGATAGATTTTTCGTACTGCTGGGATTAGGTATATATGAAAAGAATGCGTCACCGACGCCTACACAGGTGGGTTCGAGTTTCAAAGCACTAAAACAAACTTAAGCCAGCTTTTAGAAACAACTCCTAGGTGGCCACTGACTGTTCCCTTCCGCTGCTTCAGGTCTTCGCACAACTTGCTGGCCTCATCCACCATGACGATAATGGCGAATAGATGCATATGATACTGCGTTTGGTCCTCTCTCTACACTTGGCGTAGCTCATCCATCCTTTTGATAACCGGTTCCCATTTCATGCTGATTTCTTCGTGTCATGTTCTGTGCTGTGGCCTTTAGTTTTAAGACCTTCTTTACAACTGTGGCCGTGTACACAGCTGGTGGAAGTGAACCCCTCACCTGTCTCTTGATGCCTGATTGCGTTAAGCTTTAAAATTGCCATTTAGCATTACCATCAGACTATTGACGTTGGCCTTACTGAAGACACCAGACTCAGCAACACACTTATTTTCATTTTAGATCTCAACATATCTTGATTATTGTTAACAATTATTAAGCAGAGACCACATTATTTTTTTATATAAATGTTTCAGTACTGCATACTATCCTTACTCTTAATATGTACAGTCCAGCGATGGTGGCATGGGTTGGATAATTTCTGACCACGACATTGTATGCTCTTCTCTCTCGCTAATTATCACTTTTGCGCTTATATTTATATATCTATATATATCTATATATCTATCTATATATATCTACATATCTATCTATCTATATCTATATCTATATCTATCTATATAATGTATATATATATATATATATATATATATATATATATATATATATATATATATATATATATATATATATAAATTACCATTCGCAATTGAAATACAGATCATATTGTGCTTAATAACAAGAAACTCATATCAGACAAAAACTGCGTGTTGTCTTGGGCTGGCTAGTCGGCGACCATTCCATTTTACATATGTATGAGACGTTGACAGTTTTGATTATGGGTGGTAAAACAAAGCTAGACTGAGCATAAGCCACACACTTCAGTTATCATCTTCAGTGTACTCTCCGTCTACATCCACAGACTTGTTCCAATACTGCTGATGAAAACATCACTGAACTCTTATCCTGACTCTTCAGGACGCTCGTCGTTTCACGCTGTATCCCATCAGTGATGTTGCCAACAATCACTCCACTTCGTACTGCGTTTGTTTCTCACTGCCTCACACAAACGATTTAAAATTTTCAAGCACAAATCTCAGTTAACAGTAGCATACTCAGGAGAAGTCTGTATGCACAATACCTTTTATGTCAATAAATCCAAGCAGCACTGAATTATGATTTCAGTCTTGATTGACAAGTTCTGAGGGTTCTCGATGACAATGATGTCCAGCTAAGAGCTCTTTTTTGATATGAGGGTGATATGCAGTATGTAAGCTAAGGTTCCACCCGTGTTATGACTCTGCATCAAAATGTTGGATGTGATGCACATCAAATCAATCAGGCTGAAGGAAGAAATGACATGATGCTGCTTGTAATTATGTGTGGGGATGACTGGCGTATATCTGGTCGTAATGTATATACAAAAACACCGATGGTGTGCGGGTCATATAACCATAATCTTGCCCCTGCTGCAGTGCACTGGCACATGGTTTTGCTTCCCCCAGTGAATTATGGCAACTAGCCGAGTGACAAATAAGTGATAGGCAATGGCACGAATCACTGGTCATTCATTATTAGTTGGTGGGACTGCAATTAGGTGTTGTTATCTGTCACATATAATGCTTCCGCCCATATATGGTGGAGGCATCAAGTGATTGATCTGTCCGTGCGTGGGGGTGGGCGTATGTGTGTCAATAGCACTATTGTGAGCGCGATATCTCCTGAACCCACTGATGGATTTTCACCAAACGTTTGTCATTGATTCAGTAGAAGGAGATGGTGAAGTAATTAGGTCAGCTAGGTCAAAGAGTCAAAGGTCAAGGTCATACTGGGTCGACTTACTTCATCATTGTGGATGCGATATCTCCTGCACCACTTACCAGATTTTGACCAAACTTTTTTGTGTGATACGGTATGAAAGGTCAATTAAATAGCTAAGTCAGCAAGGTCAAAGGGTCAATTGTCAAGGTCATATGGGGCTGACTTAGTTTATCCTTGTGAGTGTGTGCCCGTTTCAATATTGAGGGCGTGATATCTCCTGAACCCATCGACGGATGTCTACTTAATTTTTGTCAATGATACAGTATGAGGATATGATGAACCCATTAGGTCAGCTAGGTCAAGGTCATATGGAGTTGACTTAGTTTATGCTTGTGGGCTCGATATCTCCTGAACCCCTCAACGGATTTTGACCAAACTTTTGTCAATGATACAGTATGAAGGAATGATGAACTGAGTAGGTCAGCAAAGTCAAGGGTCAAAGGTCATACGGGGTCAGCTTAGTTTATCTCTAAGAGTGCAATATCTCTTGAACCCCTTGATGGATTTCGATCAAACTTTTGTCACTGATACAGTATGAAGGGACGATGAACTGACTAGGTCAGCAATGTCTTGGAGACTGTATGGAAAGTCCATGCAAAACTCTTGCCTGAGGCATACCAGGCGATGCTTTGCATCGACAGCTCGGGGTCCCAGTTCTTGCCACTTTATTTTCATTTTAAAGTAGAAAGATACTAGTTAATGTTATGGATCATAATACATAAATCAAATTTAGTAGACATAGTATTAGACAACACATGAATAATGATCTTCAGTTGGCAAGTCAGCAACCATACCATTGTATGCACATATCTCTCATTTTCACGTGCAGCTCAAAAATATCTATTGCCATTCACAGTTATAATGCACACATAACATTTTCTAGAACTAGAGGGGCACTCAGTGGAGCGCATCTCTCCGACAAGGGCAACGTAATTTCCATACCACTCTTCATAATGGGTTAGGTTATCTCATCATTGATTAAGGTTTCGCAAGAAGTGTTTTCCGGCTCCACAATCTGTAATACGATCCGGATCGGTCTCAAAAGCCAATCGATTGTTCCCTGGGACATGGGCTATCTACCTACCAAATCTGGTCCAAATCTCTTTTTGTTTTTGAGTAATCCTGCTAACAGACAACTAACAAACTAACAAACAGGGTTGAAAACATACTCTCCTTGTCGGAAAGACTTGATTAGGGTTTCGCAAAAAGAGTTTTCCGGATTCAGAATCTGGAATACGATCTGGATCGGTCCCAAAATTTAATCGATTGTTCCATTGGACATGGGCTATCTACCCACCAAATTTCGTCCAAATCTCTCCTTTAGTTTTTTAGTAAGCCTGCTAACAAACAAACAAACAAGGGTGAAAAACATACTCTCAATGTCGGAGAGAATTAAAAGAACAATATCCTAGTACCACAGCACGTGTCTAGGGCAGTCATGGTCTTTAACCCACGGGACGCAACATACCTCACGAGATGTTTCTAGAGGGCTGCTACATACTTCTTCACAGGGATATTCTAAATCTTGTACCACAAAGATTCTGGAGGGAGCAATGTCACACAAATTTTGCTGCAGGTTAGCTTTCATTTCTCATCAGACTCATCCCCACCCATAAGGTTAAGTCCAAAAACAAAGGAATAGTAGCAACATCTGACACTCACGATAGCACCCAACGAAGGCTCAAACCTGTATAGAACACTAAAAGCTGCATGCAAGGCCAACAGTGGCTAAAGAAGAGATAGAGGGATTAAATATACTGTTGTGCTGTAGGATTTGGCAAATGATTTTTATCTGGAGATGTAAGGAAGATTCTAGTAATATTGATGTTTGATTTTCTCCTCCTCTTACCTTAGGAATCAGTTCTTGTCATTACTGTTTTATTGATGTTATTCAACTGCATTATTGTGCACGAAAATGTGAGTTGTCTCCTAGGTTCTAAAATATTCCGTACTGATCTAGTGGTAGAGTTATTTAAAAGGACTTCTCTGTCTTCTGGGACAGTGAGTGAGAATGGTAGGTGATTTAGGACAGAGGTATCGAGAGAGAGAGAGAGAGAGAGAGAGAGAGAGAGAGAGTCAGACAGACAGACAGACAGACAGACAGACAGAGAGCACAGTGTATTGCCAGTGTACCTCAGCTTTTCCTGGAAGGAATAAAACCCTGAATTGTTGAGAAGCCTTTGATTAACATTCTGGAATGGCAACGTGTCGTACTCAACGTATCCACAAACCCTATAGTGTAACAATTGGTGTTAGGTGTGGGGTACGTTTTGACAGATGGAAATGCGTGGACATGTTGCCAAAAAGGCGGACATATCTCTGGCAGATTATATCTGCAGTGTTGAGAGCACGGGAAGAACAAAAGAAGTATCAAGAACAGCAAGGAGTCCAAGCACAACACTATACAATACTAGAGGAACAGCTAACTGGGCGGAGATAGAAGCTTCACCAGCTACGAGGGGTATCTGAGGAGAAAAGCCACGCTTGGAATCAGGTGTTTCAAAAGGATCGTGAGAAGTGGTGTGTGGAGCTGAGAGTTGCAACTGGGAAAAAGAAGCAATAAGAAGTGGGGTACAGCGAGGTAGAGAGAATAAGCAACCAAGTAAAATAAGTGAAGGAAGAAGTTTCCTGTATTGTGGAGCATAAAGAGAGAATTAAGTAACACCGTAAATGTCTTGAACAGTTTTTGGTTAAAAGTCAGCACACAACACACCTCTTGATTGCCAGTGACAGGTGCATGGAGGGCGAAAATGAGATGTGGAATCCTAAGGCCCCTGAATATGTCCCCGAGTCAAAATAGTGTCATCCAAGGCGGTATGCACATGCCACTGAAGAAAAAGCCTTAGGATTTTGATGTCAAAGTATCTTGGGAGGCTCACCATGCCCAATTTGAGCCCTTTGCCAGTGAGAATGGGTGGGATGACTGGCAATGTGCAGTTCATCTGGCCACGAGCCTAAAATGGGGTAAAAAAACACCAGGGATTGGTCTTCAGGTCCCAGTCCCAGATTCGAACCCGGATAAGAGGAGAGCCTTTACAAGAACTGGCCCAGGATCTAGACAGTTTGGTTCATAAAGCTTACACAGGAGCCAATTTTGACTTCCTGATGGTGCTGCTTTGGGGATCAGTTCACTGAAGACCTTGACAGCCCCAACTGAAGGTTCATGTGAGGCAGGCCAAACCAGTGAGCCTGAAGGAAGCCCTTGTCATTGCCTTTGAATCTGAGTCCTACTTCAGATCCTGCTACTCAAGCTTCTACACAAACTTCAAGGCATGTAGGGGCTCAGTCAAGGACATGAATATGTTTTAAAAAGCATGCGTCTTCTATGAGAAGACTGAACACCAAAAGAAAGACTGCCACAAGTGGAAGAGAGACCAACAAAAAAGATCAACAAGACGGAAGAGTGTTGGGCGTGCAGGCAACAGGGACATCTGAAAGGGGACTGAATGGAAGGCCCAGCTGCAGAAGAACCAGGCCGAAAATCATCCAAGACAATCGTCTGTGAAAATATCGTGGACCTGGGAGGTACATTTGGAGTGAAGCCAAGGATCTGCTGGACACCAGAGACAAGAGGAGGGCTCAGGAGAGTGACGAAGTCATTGCAGCACTGGCAATCCAGGTCTTCTCGCCATGGACATGGAGGCGGTCAACCTTCCCTTGCCCGACATTCAGGATGCTGCAATTAGAAGGGGTGACTGCAGACGATTCAGGTACAGAGTGCTCCAAACTCCGTGGGACAATGATGGCAGAGACAGTGGTGACGCCCCGCAAGGCTGGAAGATTATCATGTAAATCCTTGTACAAAGGTAGGATTAGACGGTGTGTAGGGGAGGACACAGTTATGATGGAGGGACAGTGTTGCGCTGTAGGATATGATTGGTGGTTTTTATATGAAGATGTGAGGAACATTCTAGAAATTTAGACATGTTTCTTTAATTTCTTTCTCTCTCTCTCTCTCTCCTACCTTAAGAATTAGTTCTTGTGATGAGTCCAACTCATGGAATTGGGTATAATCTGATTTGGCAATTTGATCAAATCGAAATTTGGTTTGTTACCAAGTTTGTAGCAAGTTCAGTCCAGATTAGTGGCTAATGGTTCGCTTAACAAACCAGTAACCATTAACTCTCCTTCTCTTACTGACTCTATTCAGTGTCAGTGTCTTTGCCGCACTGCTGGCTTCAACAGCCACTGCTCCTGTGAACTGTCTGCTTGCATCCCTCCACCACTACAGTGGGTGTCACACCCATCTAGGAACAAAGTCTCATTCCTTTTCTGCCCAGCTCTCTAATGGAAGAATCAACAATTACTCCCAGTCCTTCATGTATGCAACAGGTCTCCCTCTGTCTCGATTTCCTCTGCCTATGATCTCCAGTCTTTCAAACGCAGTGTGCCCAGGTATCTCGAAATGAACGGATCTTGAATTTTGCTCTCTGTTATCTTGTTTTTGTTTTTTTCTTGGAGGGAAGACTCTTGCGGGCTCCTGGCCTTTGGTTCCTTCTTTCTGGCATAAAAAATGCTGACTAAAATAGTCCTATACATTTTAACGTTCGCTGAAAACTGTAGACCTACATTAGCCCTTGTTTACTAGCAACATGAACCAAACCTCGATTTTTTTTTTTTTTTTTTTGCTATGAAGGTAGGGGAAAGTAAAATATTAACCTCTTATTCCAGATATTATGAAAATATTATGCATACTGTACTGACTGTACATGGTCTTTGCACGATTATCTACCAACTGTGTACATTATCTTTGGGTCTGTGAGGAGTATTTGCAGTTACTGTATTAGTATTCGCTGGTTTGTTGGGAATGTAAGCCTTCCAAGTTTCAGTGATATACTGTATCATCAGTCCTGACTAATAGCAATCATATTTTTTTATAATATGCTAGGGAAAATATTTTAGGGCTCTAATACATCTTAAACCATTGCTGTTGAATTTCACCTGTATGTCTAAAACGGGAAGAGAGTTGCATGGCAAACTGAGCTGATGGTGGAGGACAGTGCTGCCAGTCATCAGCAGGTCCTCTTGGCTCGGTGTGAAGGAAGTCCCATCTCTGTTGATGAAGTAGCGCTGGGTCTTCTGCAGCAGCTTGGTTGTGATAAAAGCTTCAACGCAGCTTTTGAGTATGTTGGGCCTTGATACTTTGTCTTTGTTTGTAACCAAATGAAACACAGACCTGTAGTGGGTACCATCATAGATGCCCTCACTGCTGAAGCCCAGTGTCCCAGGGGATTGATTTCTTACTTCGGACTTGAGCTGTGGTACCATGGTCTTCACAGCTTCATAACCAACCTTCATCATTAGTTTGTATGTTCTGATTGAATCTTCTGTCAATTCTTCGTTGCACAAGTTTGGCAGAACAGGACATTCCTGCCAGTGACACCCAGCCATCCCTTCTGTCTGGCACTCCACACTGCAGAACACAACCTGTGAATATGCGAAGGACTATGAACAGCAGAAAAATAAATAAAATTAATAATGGATAATGCATATTTGCTTTGACTTACTGTAGTCACGCACCAGACACCGAATGTGCAATGGACACTGAACTGCAAATAACTGCATGATAAGTATGTTCTTGAAGGCTTAGTTAAAAATGTGAACTGGAAGACCATGTGAAGTGGTGACTGTGTGACAGTAGGGGGAGTATGGATTGATTAATGTGCTGGAGTACATGAGAATGAGAGGGCAAATTAGGGTGTATTATTGCTAAATGCATGAGTTACAAGACAAATATAGGGAAGTAATGATCAGTTATATATCGGATTGTACAGTGGCGTATATAGGTTCATAGAAAGGGAGGGGGGGGGGCCACAGGGGTGAATCCAGGATTTTTTTTAACGGGCGGGGGGCGAGCGAAGCGAGCCTCTACAGCTGGGGGGGCGCTGTAAGTCCCCCTAGGAATTCTTTTGAAAATCAAGCATTTTTAGGGGCATTCTGAGGCCTCATGTGAGATATATTGCACTAATTTGATATTCAGTGGCAAAACAATATAAAGAAGCTTATGTATCTTGGCTAAAACAAAAATGAGCTGTTTGAAAAATATTTAATTAGGGAATTCCACAGTACCCAGTATGTATTAAAAAAAAAAAAACTGCTAGATCATATAAACAATTGTTGATTCTTTCATTTCTGGAAGTTGCAGTGCTTCATTTTTATATGAAACATTTATAAAATTATACTAAAACTCGCATTAATGACTTAGAGAGAGAGAGAGAGAGAGAGAGAGAGAGAGAGTACTGTCTATGAAACATTAAGTAAATTAAACTAAAACTCTCATTAATGAAGTTGTGTGTGTGAGAGAGAGAGAGAGAGAGAGAGAGAGAGAGAGAGAGAGAGAGAGAGAGAGAGAGTGAGAGAGAGAGAGCTTCCTTACTCACTATATTCGTGTGAGAGTTGATCATTCGAAATCAAGCAGCCTTTTTTACGGCTGAATTCATTGACTACTTGTATACGTATTTAGATCTGCAGATATGTAGGCCTACTGAGACAAAAGGGGGGGGGCCATGGCCGTGGCCCCCCCCCCTATATACGCCACTGGGATTGTATAGGGAAGAATGAAAGTGAGAATTCAAACGTGGACGACTGTTTGTGTGTATGCCTACCAAAGAACCACGCGGCTCGAGTGAAAGATGAAGTTTTGGGTGAATGTGGGAATATGTTTAGAAAAGTAAGTGTGTGTGTGTGTGGGGGGGGGGGCCGAGTAAGAAGATCTGTGCTAGACACAAGAGTGTTGGGGGAGTTGACTATGATCACTACATAGAGGTCCAAGACAGAGGTGCAAAAGCTTTCGGTGAACGCAGGTCGAGAAAGAAAGGAGGAAGCAGTTCTGCACAGAGAGCAGAATGGCTGCAGGAGGATGAGAGGAGAAAAACAGCGAGTTGGAGAAGAGACTGGGTAAATAAAATAAAGGTGTGCCAGGAGGAGCATGTTGGAATAAAACAGTGAAACAAGCTGTGGCAGAGAAGACAGTGATTCGATGGGAAGTAGAGGAATGGAGGATGTTTTGAGATGGAAATGAGAGTTGTATGTAAAGAAGAGAAGAAAGGTAAAAAGATTTGTAGGAGTAAGAAAAAAGTGGATGAGGAATTGGAAAGAAAGCTGAGTGTAAAGTGAAGGTAATGCTAGAAAAACAGGATGACATGCGAAACAGTAGAGAAGTGAAAGACAAAAATGTCAGAATTTAGGTGGAGATGGGAGAAAAATGTTAACAGATGGAGAACACTCTAAGGAATTGTTGAATACAGAGAACAGAACTAGCTTCAGTAAAAGCGGTTAGAGAATTGCTTGATGAAGACGGAAGGTGAGTAGGGAGATCAGTAGAAGCGAAGTATTTGAAGTAATGAAGAAGTCAAAATGGGGAACACCTCCAGAATTGATGGAGTATGACGCTAAAAGCTGAAATACAGGGGAGAGATGATGACAGAATGGTTATGAAGGATGTGCAGATTGTCCTCGGAGGAAGATAGGGTCCCAAGGAATTGGAGGTTAGATATAATTGTTCCCCTATACAAAGGAAAAGGGTAAAGGGAAGTGTGTGGCACTCATAGGGGCATTTGTCTTCTCGGTGTAATTGGAAAAATATATGATAGGATACTTCCTGACAGAGTGTGTGAAATAACCGAAAAACTAATTGGAGAACAAAAGGGTTTTCGGAAGGGAAAGGGCAATGTAGATCAGATAGCCTATTTGTTCTAAAATCTTTCACGGAAAAGCATGTAGGGAAGGGAAAGAAGTTGTATGCTGCCTTGATGTATCTGGAGAAAGAATATGACAAGAACAGACAAATAGGGAATGTGGAAGGTATCAAAAATATATGTAGCAGATGAAAAGTTACTGACTTCTGTGGAGAGTTTATACAAGGATGCTAGGACTGCACTGCATGTTAGAGTGAGCTAGGTTAGTTCTCTGATCTGAATGTTGGATTGCAACAGGGATGAAGAATTTTTCCCTGGTCAAATCTATACGTTGATGGAGTTATAAAAGACATAAAAGGTAGAGCAATGGATGTTAGAGTGTTCCTAATGAAAAAGGTTATGGATGGAAACTGGCTTTATTGCACTGTTAACTGAAGATGAATGGGACCTGCAAACCTTGGAAAATGAGTCTGGGAGTGTATGTAAGAAACAGACTCTAAAGGTAAATGTAAGCAAGAGCAACGTTATGGTCTTTGAGAGAAATGAATTCGCAGAATGCAATGTGAGGTTGGATAATGAGGAATTGGTGAATATGACTGCGTTCAAATAGCTGAGTCTGATGAATGTGCTTTATTAAAGGGAAGTGCTGATTGTGTGTCCGTCCCCCACGACTGAAGTGATGCCCCTGTCACAATTAGTTGCAGGTTTAGCACGTGGGGCAATCATGAACCATTTACCCGTGAAAACGGTCACTTTTCTTTTAGGTAATGACTTAGCAGGACGACAAGTGGGTGCAGTTCCCTGTATGTCGAAAAGTTCCACAAGTGAGCAAAGGACCAAAGAATTGGAGGTGGAGTGCCCTAACTGCTCCCTGCCTGTGATGTAACTGGAGCCATGACGGCAAAATCCTGTCTTGATAGTGGTAATGCTAATAATAGTGAAGTACCAGATGATATTTCTATTCCTGATACCCAGTTGACTGACTTTGAGGTTGAGGGACCCCCACAGAATAGTGCAGGTTTAAGACTGCCTAGTAAACGGAGATCTGATGCAGATATTGCAGCTTTGACTCTACAGTGGGTGAGGATGAACGTGAGGCTGAGTTGCCTGAGTGTTTCTGCCCAACAGCGAATGGTTTGTTGAAGCGTCGGTGGAGAACCCCCACGCTGCTCATAATTATGAGTGGGAAAACGTACATCAAGTGGTTGTTCCACAGGTATGGAGGCAGATAGCAACTGCTCATGATTCTACTTTGGCAAGACACTTGTGAGGAAGACCCAGTCTCGCATCTGGCAACATTTCTACTGGCCTGGAATTTGCCAACGTTTCCCAGTAATGTACGTCATGCCACGCCTGCCAGCTGGTTGGTAAGAGTAGCAAGCTTATTCCTGTAGTGCCACTGGTTACTCTTCCTGGCTTTGATGCCTCATTCACTAGAGTTCTTGCTGATACTGTGGACCTCTGCCAAAGATCTCATCAGGCCACCAGTATATTCTGGCTATAATGGACATGGTCACTACGTATCCTGCGGCCAACCCTTGAGAAACACTTCAGCTAAAGAAGTGGTAAGGGAGATGATTATTTTTTTTTCTCGACGTATGGTCTTCTAAAAATAGGAGTAAATCAAATCGGGGCAGCAGTTTCATATCAAAATTATTCAGACAAACTCTCAAAGTGTTAGGGATCTTCCTCCTCAGCCTACCATCTCCAGAGTCAGGGAGCACTGAAGAGATATCATCACCCTCAAACAAATGTTGAAGAAGTATTGTATTATTCATGAAAAGGATTGGGACAAAGGTCTTCCCTTCCTGTTGTTTACACCCAGAGAGACACCAAATGAGTCCTTAGGCTACTCCCCATTTGTGCTGATTTTTGGTTACAAAGTGAGAGGTCCATCAAAGCTGCTTAAGGAACAATGGATCAATGATGACGGTCACGTTAATATGTTTCCCCGTATCTCAGATTTCAAAGAAAGACTAGCAAAGAGTTTAGAAGTGGCAAAGGTAAATTGGAGTCCTCTCAAATGAAGTCAGAGTTAGTACCGGTATGATTAAAGCAAGCAGGTTAGGGGTGTTTCACCCAGGAGACACTGCTCCCTGTTCGTGGACAGGCATTAAAGGCATGTTTCTTAGGCCCTTACACAGTAGAGATGTGGATTGGTAATGTTAACTACGTTATTCAGATCCCAGACCAGAGGAAGGCATGAAAGTTGTGCCATGTCAACATGATGAAGGAGTACTTCGAGCAAGAGAAGGCGGGACCCCCTTGTGCTGCAGGTGTGGTGTCAGCCTTCGGGACAGTGAATGAGGCAGGCTGCCCCTTGACGGCGGACTAGACTGCCAATTGGAGAGAAAACCAGGAGGCACGGACGGAGTTAACTGATGAACTCTCTCACTTAAGAGCTGAACGACATGCCGACCTGGTTGCCCTTCTAGGGAAGTATCCTAATGTTTTCCAAAACACCCCTGGGCTGACGGATGCAACACACCACGATGATGTTGGCGACCTCTTTCCGGTGAACCAGCCCCCCTACCGTGTGAGTCCGCAAAAGCAGTCCATTCTCCAGCAGACGCTGACCTCCATGTTGTAACAGAGGTTGACTGAGCCACACCAGAGCGAGTGGTGTTCCCCAGTCACCTTAGTTCCAAATCCGGAGAGTCCTATCGTTTATGCATTACCACCAAAAGGTCAATTCCCTCACTAAGACTGACGCCTACCCAATTCCAAGAGTAGATGACTGCATTGATAACTGCATTGACAATACAGGCGAATCAGAGTTCATTACCAAAACTGATTAACTGAAAGGATATTGGCAAGTCCCACTTACAAAAAGGATCCAAGAAAATTCCTGTTTTGTGACTGGCTGTCATGCTTACAAATGCAAAGTAATGCCATACGATATGAACAATGCTCCAGCCACGTTCCAGAGGCTAATGAACAAAGTTACTAGTGGCATCAAGGGATGTGTCACATATATTGGTGATTTCATTATATTCAATAACTCTTAATCCTGCTAGATGCCTTACTGCTGAGAACTGTCATCTGCTTACTTAGTAATCGCCAA
Organism: Coenobita brevimanus; assembly: GCF_032717465.1. Taxonomy (NCBI): domain Eukaryota; kingdom Metazoa; phylum Arthropoda; class Malacostraca; order Decapoda; family Coenobitidae; genus Coenobita; species Coenobita brevimanus. The sequence continues at coordinate 16,891,280 of NC_136992.1, read as the reverse complement.
CTTAAGCGTGACTTTGTAAAGACCCAGGTTCAGTACTTGAGCTACATGGTAGGACTGGGCAAAGCATGTCCGCCTAATGCCAAAGCTGAGGTCCTTGTTACTGTAGCTTCAGACAACCGTAAAACAAATGGGAATTGCAGACATTCCTGGGTCTGGTGGGTTGCTGTCGGAGGTCTGTCTTAAATTTCTCTGGTGTTATAGCTCCCCTCATAGACTTGTTAAAGTGAAATATAAGTGGACGGAAAAATATGACGAGGCATTTTGAAAAGTTAGGGTTATTCTGTCTACTTAGCCTGTGCTCCAAGCCCCCCAAAACTGTAAGCTCTTTAAATGAGCTGCTGAAGCTAGTTGTGTCGGTGTCGGTGCAGTTCTGTTACAAGATAATGATTATGGTGTTGAACTATCAGTTTGTTACCTTAGCAGATAGTTACATGTTGCTCAGAAGAATTTCTCCACCGCTGAAAAGGAACCCCTACCGCTCATACTTGCCTGTAAAATAATATCTCAATGTAAGTTGGTTCAGGCTCAACTCCTGATAATGTGTAAACACACCACCACCTACTTTAATTCTTGGCAAAAATTTTGAGAGAAGAATCAGAGATTATCAAGCCAGGCTCTATTCCTCCAAGAGTACGTCCTGGATGTCCAATATGTCAAGGAGGAAAGGAATGTTTTAGCAGACTGGTTTTCTACGATGTAACCTTGTGAGATGTACAGAACTTTCCCCTTGTAAATTTCTTTCTTCAAGAATGGAGGTGTTACTAGCCACTGCCCAGCCACTAATCTGGGTTTGACCGTGTGAAGTGATCATGTGATGTCGTCCTATCTCGGCCGATTCTGCCTCAACTTACCATCAATACTGACTCAAGTGCGATCCAATATGAAGCACGGTGTATAAGCAATGATAAGGATCAATCCGAGTCGATTGATTTACAAGGAGAGAAAACAAATGAAGCCCAACCTAAGTGATGAGGACTACCCCCTACAGTGCAGCAGCCAACCCCAGCTGAATAACCTGGTGTAACAACCCTCTCGAAGAGATTAATGGAAATGGATTTAATGTTGCTGTTCAGAGAGGTCAGTGAAGGGGGAAAGAAAAACGTGGCTACAGGATATATGAAGAATGGCTAGAGGTGGAAGGGCACATCTCTCTCGACTCCAGCCTCCTCTAAGTCTCTTTCTTAGTTCAGAGATATAGGGTAAGAAATACTCGAAAACATTGAGTCGCAAGCTAAGAATTTGTATTTACCTTGTACACAGCAGCCTAGTAATGTAACGGTTCCAACTTAGTACACTATTAGTTGACGTGTCTGATCTTTGAGTAGCTTTGTATGTAAATCTCACTATAGTCGCGGCGCAAGAGTCTGAGGTTGTCATTATCGTACCTGGCAACCTGGCAACCTATCATTCAAAGTATGTGTCCGATTTCTTATCATATTATACACGAATCATATTATTATGAGTGAATATATTATACACGAATATTACTATACACGAACATATTATACATGAATCACATGCGTCTCATATTATACACGAAATCAGACGCACTTTTGAATGCTAGATTGCCAGGGCACGATAACAACAACCTCAGAGTCGCGCGCCGCGACTATAGGATAGAAGTGTCCCGCTCTACACCTGTTTATTATATAAAAGAACCTTATTCTGTTATATGCTGTGTAGAAATTTTTTAAGTACGGCATATTTGTTTGTGTCATTGCCTTTTATATGACAGGATCAGAAATTTCCCTGCAAGGTCTATAACACTACGAAGAGTCCCACTTAAAAAAAAAGAAAAAAAAAAATAGAGCTCAGCATGTGGAGGCTGCGTGAGGCTTCCATGAAGGAGTTTAAGTGCCCATAATACCACAGACGTAGGATTATGATGTGGCATGAAACAGAAAAGTCAAGAGTACTGCAGTGGAAATGGGTTATGGACGATTGTGCGTGATGCGCGGAGATGGATATAATAGCTAAGGAATAATCTGATTAGTGAAAGATGTGGAGTACAGACGTCTGTGGACACGAGTCGAAGAGAGTGTGCTTAGATTGTATGGTCATGTGGAGAAGTGTGTGTGTGAAGAAGGTGTAGAAAGACTGTATCTGACCGAGTTTGTTATTGGGAGGTGGCATAATAGGCCAAGAGGGTGGACAGATACGGTATGGTAAAACAGTAGACGATACACCGATGTATGTAGGCTGATGTGGCTGGGGACCTAATGAAGCACTTACCCGCGATGCTTATCTCCGTAACTTAGGCCTTTAAGCCTGTGGCACATTATTCATCCATTATCCTGATATACAAAAGCACTGCATCATCCAGGTAGGGAGGAGTGTATGACATGGGTTTTGCGCGCCTGTTTTTCCCCGGTGATGTGATAGTCGATAGTCTGACACCAGCTAATGGGTAATGTGAAGCGGGTAGGTGTGGATATTTATACCCGTCATGTGCGGGTCGGAGGGAGAATAAATATCAGCATGGCATATCAATTTAATGGGGCACGTTTGTGGTTAGTTTTCCTTTTTTTTCTTTCTTGTCCTTAACGCGCCTATAAAAGAGGCCTGGATGATGATGATGATGATGATCTTATTTTTTTTTTTTTTCGCTTGAAACGCAGCCACTGGACGAATTTTTAGCCATGAAGGCATTGTTACGAGACCCTACCGTGCATGATTAATTGATAAGACCCTCACTAACAGATGTGTGAGCATTACCGTTATGAAAGAGTTTAAAACCAAGTCTTTGCGTCTCATGATAAATACGTCTGTTTATTTATTGTTTCAAATATTAGGTACTACGATCAGTTGCAGATCGTCTCTCTCTGTAATAGAGAGAGAGAGAGAGAGAATGTTGGGTGCAGCAGAGCTACAAGCAGTGCCGTTACGCATTTTTTTTTTTTTATCCGTCCCCGCCCCAGAGGGGTTCGGGGACGGGTATGGTTTTCACTCGGTTTGTCTGTTTGTTTGTCTGTCTGTCTGTCTGTTAACAACTTTAAGCGAAAACTACTGGTGCGATTTTGACTAAAATTACAGGGATGATGGGCTATGACCTGATTAAATATTAAGCCAGACTGGGCTAAGGCCCAGGCTGTAATCCCCAAAAATGTTTAAAAAAAATAATCGTTTTTCGTCATAACTCCTTTCAAATTCGTCATATCGACATGAAACCAAAACCTAAAAGTGCACCTTTCAAATCTACATCCCATAACATGCTTCATTACATCAGGGGGTCACCTCCCAGTTAGCGGAAGGGGAGGTCAATGTCAGGTGGGTCGGGCCTAAAAATTCAAATGAGCATAAAATCGTCCATTTTCACCCGATTTACTCCAAATTTGATATGTGACATCTTTGACTAGATATCCTGTTGTGTTTATACGTCAGCACTTAAATGGCTGCCGGGGACGGGTTTGCTGTGCCTTGGCACTGCTTCTTGTTTTTTTTTTGTTTTTTTTTCTGTGGCGAGTAGCTGTAGTTCACTATTTTTTCCAACAGCAGTAAAATAGTGGCGATGTTAATGCCTAAGGTGTTTCAAACGGTACTCGCTACTTGCTAGTATTAGTTATATTTAGTGTTGGAAAAGAATCGGACAAGTCTGCGTGTGGTGCACGCCAGGAAACCGTATGCGTCGGTAGGGTTGTCATCTGTTATTATTCATAACTAAATCATGGCAAATTTGACAATGAAACATGATATAGTACTAATTCTTAATTAGCTAATGAATACGTAAGTGTATTGTTCAAACTCTTTCTTCATTTAAGGTATTTCATATATATATATATATATATATATATATATATATATATATATATATATATATATATATATATATATATATATATTTGTGGTAGATGGGGGCGCTCACCATTCACTCACTCGATGTAGTGCTGCTGTCGGGTGTCTGCCCTTTCCTCTCCTCCATCCTTCTTTCCTTCCATCCTCTTCTGTCTTCCTTTCCTTCATTCTTTCCTTGTCCTTCTGCCTACGGGTAACTTTACACTCACTCTTCTGTCTTTCTTTCATTCTTTCCTCTTCCTTCTGCCTGTGGGTGACTCTACACTGAGTGACAAGCCAAATGGTTTCCTGTACACCAGGAAACCATTTACTACGCTGGGTGGTAACCATATAACCAAATTTTTGGCGCCTGGTGGTTTAGTGGGTAATTATTGCGCTCCAATCGGATTGAGCCGGTGAAGGTTTATATCCAAGGGATGGTTGGGGTTGATTGCTCATGTAATGCCACTCAGGGATGAGTGAGGCTGGTCACTCTCATCTTAAATGTCAGGACCAACTTGCCTAGCCCCGGGTTCCTACGCTCCTCTGTGGGGCGACATAGAATTGGATGATAGTGATATATATATATATATATATATATATCTATATATATCTATATATATATCTATATATATATATATACAGTATATATCTCATCTCATCAGCCGTTTGAGTCTCCACTGCAGGACCGGCCTATCCCTACCGAAGTGGGGACGATACAGCCAATGTATCTCTACCAAGTGGCTTAGGCTGTCTAGTAGAGATTGTATGTAGGGTGAGAAGTGCTTGTAAGTGTAATTGTTGTGTTAGAGTGGCTTTGGATGTGTGTGTAGTCTGTGAACCAAGTGTAATCGGCCCGCGCAAGCCGACTGGGTGCAAGCATACTTTAGTATGCGACACTGGTTCAATCACAGCACACTTTGTGTCCGCCAATGCAGTACGTGGCCAGAAGAACGCTCCCAAAGTTTATTACCCTAGCGGGGCGCGAACCCTCGTTCTTCAGTGTACGAAAACGCACACTTTACCACTGTACCACAGAGGCTCCATATATATATATATATATATATATGTTGTATGGAAGTGAGACCTGGGCAGTAAAGGAGCAGGATATTCGCCTGCTCAGACGCACAGAAATGACAATGATTAGGTGGATGTGTAGTGCGTCCCTGCGTGCAAGGTCTGGGGGGGACTGGGTTTACGATGGAAAAGTTGAGAGGTAGGATGGGACTGGAGTGTATTGGTGTTGTGATGAGGAGAGCTTGACTGAGATGGTTTGGAGATGTAGAGAGGATGGGGGATGATAACTGGGTGAGGAAGGTGAGAAGTGTTAATATTGGGGGAGGGGTAATGAGGTGTAGACCGAGAAAGACATGGGACGAGGTCATTAAGTGTGACCTCAGGGTTAAGGGACTGAACAGGGAGGCTGCATGGAGAACCGTCATTAGGTGACCAAGGCCGACGCAAGCAAGCATGTTGGAGCCTTTAAAAACGAAACGAAACGAAACGATATCGATGTGTGTGTGTGTGTGTGTGTGTGTGTGTGTGTGTGTGTGTGTGTGTGTGTATTGTAATAATGCATTGGATGTCAGATTTCAAGCATCCACGGATGTGCAAGCAGATACGGATATCAAGCATTTTCATTTTGGGACTGTAGATGCTGATATTCGGCTTTCGCATTCTCGCGATGCGGATGTAAAACAAAGTCTGAGAAAAAAAATGCATTTGATGATAATTTATAATACCAGTAGCATTTGGCTTTGTTCTTTGTGTTTAAGAAATGATAACAAACATAGTCTTGTTAACATAGGGAAGGGAATGAAGAAAATATGAAAAATAAAGGTTAAGCACAACTGACAAAAGGTTGAAGGGACAGTGCTGCTGCTCTACATCCTCTCCATAGCACTTTTTCATGACTAGCACTAAACTCCACTCCTGATATCTTGTTATAGCTCGACATTCATGATGGAGAGATACTTATTTTGCGCATAGTCAAAGTGAACAGACTACTAGAGGGGGGGAAGTAGTAAACGATTGTTCAAAAGAAGTGAAAATTTTAATTGGGAAATGCAAAGCGGGAACAAAGTAGGCAGGATATTACTGCACTAGAACTGCGCTAGAAGGAAGGGTTAAGACCTGATAAAGAGAGAAATGGACGTGGAAAAGGAAGAAGAGATGGAAAAGAAATGGAAAATAACAAGTGCACTCATTGATTAAGAAAACCTGTGTCGTGCCGGCATAATAGTCTGCAGCATAACCATCATAATATATCCAATTAACCTTTCCTACTCATGTCATGCCAGGTAAGTTTAAGTCTATTTAGGCCCAGTCAGGCCCAATTCTGTTCAGGTCAGAAAAAGCTACTAAGGTTTTTAACCATTCAAGTTCATTCAGGATATTTCAAGATCATTCAGGTCCATTTAAAAACATTCAGGACCTTCTCACATGGAACATCTTTGAATCGAGGAATTTGCTACAAAAATTTAAGTACAATTTACATTACCATTTTTCAGGTTAGCCAAATCAATCGTACCATGTAACCTAGCGACCTCATTTAACCTAACCTAAGCTTGCTACCTAACCTGACCTCACCAAAATAAACCAAGCTACCTAACTTAGGAGCCTTACCAAACTTAATAAAAACCTAACCCATCCAACTAACCTGATCTAACACCAAACCTACTGATCTAATCTAATAACCATGAAACTTAGCCGAACCAAACATCATGCAACCTAACAAAACAAAACCTAACCCACCACCTAACTAACCTTAACCAACCCTAACCTCACCTAACCTAGCCACATAAACAAGCCTAAGCTTCCTCTATGAATCCACCTACTAACATGCTAGCATAATTAGTGAGTTCTTCACTGACGAGCAGATGACCACAATATACAAAAGTCATGTGCGTTCTCAGATCGAATGCTGTTCACCACTGTGGAGTGGATGTGGGGTGGTTGCACTGAGGCAGTTGGACAAAATTCAAAATAAAGCCATTAGATTAATCAATAATCCTGCCATAACGCAGGACCTTCCTCCATTATCAGTACGTAGAGATGTTGCTTCTTTAGCATTATTTTATCGTTATTTTTACCGTAAGTGCTCTGACGAACTGGCTTCAATTGTGCCTCCCTTTCACATTTTCTCCCGAAATACTCGGGCAGCTGGGAGCACCCATGAACTCACACTGTCACCCCAGCAATGCAGAACCACTGCTTATCGAAATTCATTTATCCCCAGAACTACTACTCTCTGGAAATCACTTCCTGGGAGTTGCTTCCCACATACATTTAATCCACTCGAATTTAAATCCAATTGTTATAAGCGAGGTTGGATGGTGAGGAACTGGAAAATGTGAGTACGTTTAAGTACTTGGGTAGTGTGATGAGTAAGGATGGAGGTTTGGAGGGTGAAGTGCTTGAAAGGATACAACGAGGAAGAAAGGTTGCTGGTTCCTTGAAAGTAGTGATAAGAAGCAGGGAAGTGAGCCTGGAAGTGAAAAAGTTACTACATGACAGTATTGTGATACCAACTCTAACGTATGGAAGTGAAGCTTGGACGTTGCTGGAAGGACACAAGTCAAGAGTGAGAGCAGTGGAAATGAGTTATTTAAGAGGAGCCTGTGGAGTCACATGGAGAGACAGGCTGACGAATGACGATATAAAGGAGCGTTGTGGTGTGGATGTGGATGTGATAGGATGCGTTAGGAGGAATACCCTGAGGTGGTTTGGCCATGTGGAGAGGATGGAGGGTGAAAGACTGACGAGGAGAGTGTGTGAGTGAGGTGGAGGGGGGAAGTGGGAGGGGGAGGCCGAGGATGAGATGGAGGGATGGGGTGGAGAGGTATATGAGAGAGGGGGGGGGTGATGAGTTGGGAGCGGGACAGTGAAATGGCGGGGGACAGGGCGACGTGGAGGTGATATGTTTGTGGCCACCCCGAACGGGATTGAGGCGTCTGGCAATGGATAGATAGATAGATTTTATGAATGGAGGATGCCTTTAGTCACATGGACTTATTTTTTTCCCTTTGTTTTTCCTTCCTCCATTCATTATCAAAAAAATAATAATTACCTTCAACTAGCCACCTAACCTAGCTACCTAAATTAGCCACCAAAATTTGTTTACCAACTGACCTAATCATTCCTGGCAACCTAATCACCCAGCCTAACCTAACCAAACTTTAAAACTTGGTTTACGTATAATTAGAATTCTCCACAAGCACTAAGTAAATCTACATTTATATGTATTCTGTCGTGTGATATGTACAGTAGGGGGAGGAGGTGGCTGAATCGGTAGAGAGGTGGCCTTCAGTCCTAATGGACCCAGGTTTGAATCCTGGCTGGGACAGGGAAAAGTTTAAGGACTTGACTTTCATAAGGTAGGCTTTACTAATCTATCAGAAGATCCGCCGACATGTTATAAATATACCCCTGCTAATACCAATACACCGGACCTGTATGAGACTGCCCTAGCATGCATTCAGTATGGACGGTGGGTGTAAGCGTCGAGGTGGTGACACGTGGAGGTGTAGGATATGTAAGAGGACTACTGGGCCTTGGGAACTGGCTGTGAAGCCTATGCCCAGAGTCTGACATATAAAAAAAAAATCTTCAAAATAACTGCAGTAACAGCAAAGCCACTTGAAACTAGCCTAATTTAGATTTGATGATAAGGTCATTTAAAATTTTTCTTGGTTCCAACAATATTTAAGCCACCAGCAGACCTACACGGCAAAACCCAGCTTGTTGAACACCGATGCAAGCCTACCACAAACCGCATTCCAATATTAACCCCTACACAATTGCGACGCCCTTTAAATTTTGGCTTTGATACCTTCAAACGGTCTTACTCAATTTTGGAAAAATCTTTCGTATGGAAGGGTTGTTTTTATGATGTCTATCCAGCATCGTCAGTTCGAAAACTCTCTCATCAGCTGAAAAAAATAAAAATGGCTGGTGGTAGAAATGAGAGAGAGAGAGAGAGAGAGAGAGAGAGAGAGAGAGAGAGAGAGAGAGAGAGAGAGAGAGAGAGAGAGAGAGAGAAAATGTCCTAGACTGATGGGGATTAAAAATGCACACAAGCAGCCAGAGAGAGAGAGAGAAAAAAAAAACAATTGATGATGCTAAAAGAGACGTACAAACAAGCATAACAATATCTTAATGATTCACTGAACAGTACTTTGCGATATACTGTAAGTCATAAAAATGTCTCGGAATCATGAAAACCAACTGCTACTACACCACACCAAAGATTCTTTGTATAGCAGCAAGTGAAACAGTACCCAGAAGAACTGTCTGGTAAACATATAATAACACATACTGCATAGCTTATCTATGGTGAGGTGAACATGGCCAAAACTGAAATATCAAAGCACCTCCCACCCGAGTCGGTGATCCCACCAGCAGCAACTTAAGAACTGACCTTAGGAACTCCCTTAAATCCGGCACTGCCCTCATAGCAGTTTTTATTAGAGTGTGACATATAGCATAAAAGTTTACGCAAATATCTATTTAAACTGCCCTTCTTGATTTTAAAATTATACTCATTGATAAGCAGAAATCACTCACCATGACAGCAGGATATGTTCCATCCACCACAACACAGCGTTACTAATACATGCCCGGAGCCAGCTATGACGACCAATTTTATTAGTATTGATTTGTGGTAGGGGGGGCGCTCACCATCCACTCACTCAATGTAGTGCTGCTCTCGGGTGTCTGCCCTGTCCTCTCCTCCGTCCTTCTTTCCTTCCATCTTCTTCTATCTTTCTTTCCTTCATTCTTTCCTCGTCCTTCTGCCTACGGGTGACTTTACACTCACTCTTCTGTCTTTCATTCCTTCAGTCTTTCCTCTTCCTTCTGCTTGTGGGTGACTCTACACTGAGTGACAAGCCAAATGGTTTCCTGTACACCAGGAAACTATTCACTACGCTGGGTGGTAACCATGTAGCCAAATTTTGGCGCCTGGTGGTTTAGTGGGTAATTATGGTGCTCCAATCCGATTGAGCCGGTGAAGGTTTATATCCAAGGGGTGGTTGGGGTTTAATGCTCACGTAATGCCACTCAGGGATGAGTAAGGTTGGTCACTCTCATCTTAACTGTCAGAACCAACTTCCTAGCCCCAGGCTCCTACGCTCCTCATGGGGCAACGTAAGATTGGATGATGGATGGATAAAAAAAAATATATTAAGTGCAAAATAAATTTCTCTTAAATCCCCGTTTTTTTTTTTTTACTTGAGAGAGAGAGAGAGAGAGAGAGAGAGAGAGAGAGAGACGCAACTTGACAAGGTTTCTCCTTCCTCAGTGGCAAGGATAAATGTTAACAGTTTTACACATCCCCAACACCCTCGTCCAGCAGGTGCGGAGGCGGATGAAAATGCTAATGTTCATTTCAGTGAATATTTGGAAGCTCAATTTCATTTTCATTCGGGTGCTTAGCGGATGTGCATGTTACATCCCTAATATGTTCATTTAATTTGGTAAATTTTGATTTCATAATAAAGAAACTAATTTATTACTAATTATCAAGAGACTTACCTATTCTTTTATGTCCGTGTATTTACTGTAAAGGAAAATGATATACAATTAATGTTACCTGAGTTTCTGTAAATGGAAGCCGTAACCCAAAACTGGGAAGGCAATATAGGCATTAGTACGATGTGCCGACATGTGAATACTGCAGAAATATTATCAAAATTAATCCATTTGTATTTAAACCAGCGGTAGTGACTATATAGTAGCGGTAGTGGAATATGTTTCCAAAGAAATAACTGAAGTGATAGTGGAACTACATTTTGATCCAAGTAGTGCTAGTGGTCTTACATATATATATATATATATATATATATATATATATATATATATATATATATATATATATATGAAGGTAAACTGTACATCTATCTATATATTGCCAGACGCCTTAAGCCCATAAGGGGTGGCCACAAACAAATCGCCTGCATGTCTCCCTGTCCCCTGCCATTTTACTGCCATACTCCCAACTCACACACCCCTCTCCCATATACTTCTCCATTCCATCCTTCCACCTCATCCTTAGCCTCCCCTCCCACTCTCCCCCTTCCACCTCATTCACATACACTCTCCTCATCAGTCTCTCGTTCTTCATCTCCCCACATGGCCAAACCACCTCATTGTGTTTCTCCTAACACTTCCTATCACATCCACATCAACACCTCAACACTCCTTCACTTCCTCATTTGTCAAACTGTCTCTCCATGTGACTCCACATGTTTCTCTCAAATAACTCATTTCCACTTCTCTCACTCTTGACTTATCCCTTCAACAAGGTCCAAGCTTCACTTCCATACGTTAGAGTTAGTATCACAATACTGACATGTAGTAACTTTCTCACTTCCATGCTCACTTCCCTGTTTCTTATCACTGCTTTTAAGGAACCAGCAACCTTTCTTCCTCGTTGTATCCTTTCAAGCACTTCACCCTCTAAACTTCCATCCTAACTCATCACTACCCAAGTACTTCAACGCACTCACAGTTTCCATTTCCTCCTCATCCAACCTCACTTTACATTCAGTGACTTTACTTCTCTTGAAGACCATAACTTTACTCTTCCCTACATTCACCGTTAGATTCCATTTCGTACACACTATTCCTAACTCATTCACCAAGCCTTGCAGTTCCCCTTCGTCTTCACATAACAACACAGTATCATTTGCAAACAACAGTACAGGGAGTTTCCAAACGCTGCCCTCTCTCACTAGAGCCGCTCTAACATCCACTGAGGTACCTTGTATCTCTTTTATAACCCCATCCATATACAGACTGAACAACCATGGAGACATGACACATTCTTGTTTCAATCCAACCATCAAACAAAAAAATTCACTCAGTTCACTGTCCACACGCACTGCGGCATTAGCACCCTCATACAAACTCTTCACGGCATTCAACTTCCCATTTACTCCATATATCCTTAATACTTTCCACAATCCTTGTCTATCCACTCTGTCATATGCTTTCTCCATATCCATGAAGGCCGCATACAACTTCTTTCCCTTCTCTAGAAAATTTTTCCACTGAAGACCGAAGAATGAATATCTGATCTACGCAACGTCTTCCCTTCCTAAAACCTCCTTGCTCTTCTCCAACTAATTCCTCTGTTATTTTCCTAACTCTGTCAATAAGTATCCTACCATATACTCTTCGTATTACACTAGACAGCTACCTCTGTCATTACCACACACTTCTTTTTCTCCATTTCCTTTGTACAGGGGAATAATTATACCTCACTTCCAATCCTCCGGGGCTTTACCTTCCTTGCTTGCCAATCTGCACATCTTCCACATCCATTCTACTACTATCTTTCTCCCATGCTTCGGCATTTCATCATACAGTCCATGAATTTCTGGGTTTTCCTCATTTTGACTTTCTTCATTGCTTACACAACTTCCATCCTACTGATTTCTTCCTCTCTTCTCACATCCCTCCTTCTCCCAGCCATTCCCCAGCTACTTATACTCGCATTACTTTCATTCTCTATGTTCAACAATTCCTTAAAGTGTTCACTCCATCTGCTCACGTTTTCTCCCATCTCCACTAGTAATCTACTATTTCTATCTTTCACTGCCCAACTACTTTAACACCCTGTCTGACTCTCTTTACCTCTTTCCAGAACATTTTCTTACATTCCCTCCACTTTACACTCAAAATCCTTCCAAATTCCTCATCCACTTTCTTCTTACTATCTTACTAATCTTTTAACCTCTATCTTCCTCTCTACATACAAATCTCTCTTCTGTCTCACAACTTCCTCCACGCCCCTGTTTCTCATCCACTCACTATATGCTTTACTCTTTTGTGCCACAGCCTGTCTCACCTCTTCATTCCACCATGCAGTTTCTTGAACCCCCTTTCATCTTTTCTTCACCCCTCACACCACCTCATATGTTGCACACATTTCTTCTGTGAATATCTTGCACACACTTTCCATGTCCCCCATCTGCTCCAAATCATATTTACCCAATCGCTCCTCCACTTCTCTCTTATATTCTGTCTTTTTTTACATTCTCTTGTAACCTTTCCACTCTCCTTGTAAGAACTACTTCCTCCTGTCCTTTCCTTCTTCTATTCCTCCACTTCATTTCAACCTTGACTTTCACCACCACCAAGTGGTGGTCAGAAAGTCCACTCCCCCAACCTCTATTAATTCTTGCATCTATTACACACCTTCTCATTCTATCATCCACACACATATTCAATCGTTGCCTTCCATTCACTCAGTTCACCACCCATCCTTCTCATCACTCGCCACTTATAACTGTGGATCATTTTGTGTCCGACGAGGGTACTGGCTATCACCAACCCCCTCCCAGCACAAATGTCCAACAGAACACTTCCATTCTCATCCACTTCTGCGGGCACACCCCACTCACCAGCTACTCCATCCATCTTCACATTCCCAACTTTTCAATTCACATATCCAATCACAAACTCTCTCTCATTCCTTTCAAACTTTTCCATGCACACTTCCAGATTTGTCCAGAATTCTCTGCTTGTACGATCTTGCATTGGCGCATACACACACACAGTTGCCCAGATTCGTAGTCCAACTTCCAATCTTACCCATACAATTCTTGATCCAACTGATCCATACTCTCTTACGGTATATCCTCCTTCATCTCTTGCACCTAACAATACACACTCCTCATTTTGTCCTCTCATTCTCACCGTCTCCCGCGCATATACCCCATCCATACTCCCATTCTCTCACACTCTTACCTTTCCTTTAGATTCAGTTAATCCACACACATCCACTTTTGCACCCTGAAGCACCAGGACAATCTCTCTCTTTCACCTCATCATTTGTGCCCCTTACATTCCATGTCATAATCCGTACCATGTCTTTTGCTGGGTTCTTAGCCGTGACCTGTTGGTCAGTCCTGGTCCGAAGCTTTTTGTTCATATTTTTAGTTAGTTGTTTTCCAGGGAGCGGCACTAATCCTCCGCCAACCCATTTGTTGCCACGCAGGGAACACGTGTTGATTAGTTATAAGGTTACCACCCAGCGGTGTAAACTGTATATAATGTATGTATTTCAGATACTCTAACCTTTAACTTCGCGTACAAAGAGAAAAGTGGACTGACTTAATACACTGGGACAGAGCGAGAATGACCCATGAAATCTATAATTATGGCTTCAGTGACAGGCCCACATCACTGGTTGTCACAGTATAAACACATACTGTTCCGGCGACAGCACGACTTGACTTAGGGATCTACGAAATTGACTCACGACTTGACCTGAGAGTTGGTATGCAGCATTCCAGAGTTGATTTGACTCTCGAAAAAAGTGGCTTGTAGGCATATTTGCTGCAGACTGCTCAACTCACCGTCAGTTAATATGATGTCGGTCAACATATCCCTCGCTGGCAATAATGACGTAATAACACAAGAAGGTGCATTAGAAGCTCGGAGAGGGTCTGGAGATGAGCACTGGTGATGAAAAGGTGTTACTGTATTTCTTCCTCAGACGGTGTTGGGACACTCCTGGGGCAGCATTAGTGGTCTCAGAGGGACTGGGTTGAATGCCCCTCAGAGTGGAGAGAGGGGATGCCTCAGTGGCTGGCAATGTGTTTCTTCAGTACTACCTTCACGAGCTGTGACATAGATGCTGGTGGAGACTATGGAAAGATTTTCATGCTGAATTACTCTCTTAACTATTTTCGGAAACAATGAGTTACTTTTTCGAATTCTCAGCCTAAACTCACTTAAATATGTGATTACAATAAGATAGTCACTTACCAAAATACAGTTGGGACAGGGCAGAGGTGCAGGGCATCTCTTGATGCACACCGCACAGTAACTCGTCCTGTGTTCCGTCTTCAAGAGGGCGATAAAGCTCTTCTCCACACCCAGCAGTTCACCTAGAATAATATTCATGAAGCTTTGGATGAGTTACTTGTTACAATTTGTGTTCTAAATGTTCTGCTTATATAGAAGTCCTTCTCTCACAGTGACTAAGTAGCTTAATCTCTCTCATTTAGTATCTGTTTCATTTACAGAAGACCCGCCTCAATTTAGATAGTATTCACAACTCTTGACAAAAAACAGTACCAATATCCAAGGCGTCAAAGCCCTAAAGTAAAGAATCATTAAAGGTGTGATATATGAATCACACACACACACACACACACACACACACACACACACACAAGTACGTGTACATATAATTATATATATATATATATACCTAGGCTGCTTCCCCCAAGGAAAGGGAGGTAGCCGAGACAGGACGACACACTCCCCATTTACTCATCCAAACACATTCATTCGCATCTTAGCCCCAAGGGAAGAACGGACAGATCCTCACCGCACCACACCGCACAAGGGTCAGCTGTGCAATGCAATCAGTGACATCCACAGCAGGGCCCGACAGCAGAGCTGGTTTACCCCTGCCACATCATAATAGACCCATCCCATTACCCACACCTGACCTGACTAGCTGATCAGACCAAATGCGGGAGAATATCCCCTCAAGGCTGCGTCATCACTTATTCATTCACAATTTCTCTTCATTTATTTCTGTCACGCACAGCCACTCTTCCTTGCTCAACAGACATCCCTCTCACATCCAGTGCTCTCTTCACACTGTCCATCCATCCTATTCGTGGTCTTCCTCTCAGCCTTACACCTCTCAAATCAGATCTAGTTATCTTTTTCACCAATCACTCATTATCCATTCTCTCCATATGCCCAAACCATCGCAACACCCTCTGCTCAACTCTACCAGCCATCTCCCGAACAACTGCAGTTCTCCTTCGCACTTCATCATTTCGCACTCGATCCATGCGCGTCACTCCACACATACTCCTCAGACACCTCATCTCCATTACATTCAAACTTTTCCTCTCTGCTACACCCATATTCCATGTTTCAGCCCCATATAATGCAGGCGGTGCCACAACACCCTCATACAACCTTCTTTTTACATCCATTCTAAGCGAACGACATCTAAACACTTTTTTAATTCCTCCCAGCACCTTTCCTACTTCATTAATTCTAAACTTCACTTCTGCATCTATTCTTCCATCCACAGCAACATGTGACCCTAGATATTTAAAACACTCTACCTCCCCAAGCAACTCGCCATTCAAAGCTATATTCATCCCCCTACCATCTACCAACCTCGTACACTTCATCACTTTACTCTTATTCTCATTTACTTTCAATTTCCTCCTTTCACACACCCTTCCAAACTCCTCTACCAACTGTCTCAATCTCTCCTCTGAATCAGCCACCAGTGCAGTATCATCTGCAAACAGCAGCTGCTTCAGATTCCACTCTCCACCATCAACATTCACCAAACTCAGACCTCCACCTAAAACTCTTGCATTCATCTCCTTACAACACCATCCATGTAAATATTAAACAACCAAGGCGACATCACACATCCCTGTCGCAGCCCCACTCTCACAGGAAACCAGTCACTCACAGCATTTCCCACTCTTACACACGCTCTACTGTTTACATAAAAACTTTTCACCCCTTTTAGTAACCTACCATCAAGTCCATACAATCCTAAAACAGTCCACAAAGCCTCCCTATCAGTTCTATCATACGCTTTCTCTAAATCCATGAATGCCCAAAACACATCCTTGCCTTTCGCTAAATACTTTTCACACACTTGTCTCACAGCAAACACCTGATCCACGCATCCCCTCCCTCTCCTAAAGCCACACTGCTCTTCACCAATCACTCCCTCTGTACCCTCTCTAACTCTCATAATTAACACTCTACCATAAACCTTACCTACAACACTCAACAGACTTATACCCCTAAAGCTAGTACATTCATACTTATCACCCTTGCCTTTATACAACGGGACCACACAAGCACTTGCCCAGTCAACTGGCACCATACCTTTCACATTCAACAATCTTACTAACCAGTCAACAATGGTCACTCCACCACCTTTCAGGCATTCCACAGCACACCCATCCATACCTGCAGCTTTCCCTGTTTCCATCTCCTTTACTGCCTTCTCCACTTCCTCCTTCGTGATCAAAGAATCATTCAACTCTCCCAACACATTTATTCCTTGCACCCTTCCATCTGCCACAATCTCAGCCACCTTTTCCTCCTCTACATTTAACAATCTTTCAAAATACTCCGCCCATCTCTTCCTTACTGCATCTATCTCAATTAACATCCTTCCATCCTCTGCTTTTACTCGTCCTTCCTTCCCAGACTCTCCCTTTCGCACCCTTTTCACTTCCTTCCAAAACATTTTCTTATTCTGTTGAAAATTCTCTGTAAGCCACCTACTCCACCTCTCATCTGCTGCCACTTTAGCATCACGCACAGCCCTTCTCGCCCTATTCCTCTTTTCCTTATACCTTTCATATGACATCTCATCCTTCCTCTGCATCCACACTTCATACGCACGTCTCTTCTCAGCCACAGCCATACTTACTTCCTCGCACCACCATTCACTTCCTTTTCTTACACCACCACCCACACGTCTCACACCACACACCTCTTCTGCATGCCCCACCACAGCACTCTTAAACAACTGCCATTCCTCCTCCACACTGCCATTTTCCTGATCTTTCAGTGTTCCACTCATGTTTCAATTTCTCCTGATACTCTATCTTTTTCTCTGTTTTATCCAACTCACTCACTTTCAAAACCTCCCTGCCACACCTAACCCTCCTAGCT
The DNA here is from genome assembly GCF_032717465.1 of Coenobita brevimanus. Taxonomy (NCBI): domain Eukaryota; kingdom Metazoa; phylum Arthropoda; class Malacostraca; order Decapoda; family Coenobitidae; genus Coenobita; species Coenobita brevimanus. The sequence continues at coordinate 16,873,817 of NC_136992.1, read as the reverse complement.
CTCACCCATCTCTTACCTACTCTTAACTTTCCCTCCACCAGGCAGTGGTCAGACATACCTCCACCCTCCCCTCTCAGAACTCTCACATCCAACAATCTTCCTATTACATTCCTAGACACAACCACATAGTCCATCAAAGCTCTATCAACAACCCTTCCACCCTCCTGTCTCACCCATGTATACTTATAAATATCTTTCTTCTCAAACAGCGTATTTCCAATCACCATCTCTCGCTCAACACACATCGCTATCATTCGTTCCCCATTTTCATTTCTTCCAGGCACACCACGCATACCAACTACACCTTCACCTGCTACATTTCCCACTCTAGCATTCAGATCTCCCATCATTACCACATTCACATTCGCTCCAAAACTCTGCAGACACTCATCAACATCATTCCAGAAAGACTCCCTCTCTTCTTCATCCCTTTCACTACCAGGCCCATATGCACTCACAAACACCCACAACTCACGGTCAAATTTTGCTTTCACCCACATCAGTCTCGATATATATATATATATATATATATATATATATATATATATATATATATCCCATTGGATCCCAGGGGTGCTGGGCTAGGCATGGCACTGGGTGGGTACCAAGCGTACCTCCCTCCGCCTATCGGCTCACAGTCTCGAAGCTCATAGGTCCCTACCCGGGGGTTCCCTACTTTATAAAGACTTGAAAAATCCCAGTTCTGTCCAGTATTCCGGACACGGGGCTCCAATGGGTTAAAGAGGCTGGTAGGTTTGCCAGTCATTAACCCATTGGATCCCAGGGGTGCTGGGCGAGGCATGGCACTGGGTGGGTACTAAGCGTACCGCCCTCCGCCTGTCGGCTCACAGTTGCGAAGCTCATAGTCCTTACCCGGGGGTTCCCTACTTTATAAAGACTTGAAAAATCCCAGTTCTGTCCTATATTCCGTACACGAGGTTCCAATGGGATATATATATATATATATATATATATATATATATATATATATATATATATATGTATATATATATATATATATATATATATATATATATATATATATATATATATACAGTATAATGTGACTTTCTGAAACGACTCCCATGAGTAAGTGATTTTGGATAGGGGAATCTGGGGGACACTTAACCCTGCCAGAATCCCTGGTTATATGGTTACCACCCAGCGTAGTAAATGGTTTCCTGGGTACAGGAAACCATTTGGCTTGTCACTCAGTGTAGAGAACATATGGCACCTCTACATTAAGTGAGTGGATGATGGGCGCCCCCACCTACCACATTGCTACTCCTCACCCTGCCCTAGGGTGGGAAAGGAGGTCCGGATGATGATGATGATGATGATGATGATGAGGATGATGATAATGTAACTATTGGATGTCATAGATACTAGCACGCATCCCAAGGTCCGAGAAAATGAAGCACAACTACATAGTAGGACTAGGGCATGCCTTTTTTATTTATATTTAGGTTCTTTATTTATGGTACCATTCAGTACAAGCCCCAACACTCTTGGGAACAATGTTCATGAAGGCCAAGACGGGAGGGGTGCATGAGGAAACAAAATCGGTATCATAGGGCATAGAAGGTAAGGAAGTAATTATCATTACAAGCACAATAATGAACAAAGACATACAATGGTACAATCATGGTACAAAGTTGTCACAGTAATTATCATTACATTTTTTGAAATGACTGAAGTGGTACATAGATACACACGTATGTACATACATATGCAGACAGAGGCACATATGAACACATGCATATTCGTATATATCAATACATATATGTATATACTCACGCAGATGTAGCCATAGACATACTGCATGTACAGGATAGGCACGCATGTATAAAGATATGCGTATGCGTACAGGCGTGCACACATATACATATGCGTACAGGCGTGCACACATATACATATGCAACATGCACATATATATGATATATTCATATATACATAGACAGGGAGATATATACATACATATACACCCTAAGTAGATACACATACATAGTCACATGCCACCACCTGCATTCCACGAGTCTCCCGGGCATTCCTCCAAACCTCTTTCTTCTCTAAAATACAGACAAGTCATTACAAACTAAACCAGTTGTACTTCACTTGAGGAATTTCGAGCTCCTTTCTAAACAGTTCTGGCATGCCAGACTACAACATAGTGGGCAACTCATCCACATCAGACAACAGCAAATACAGCGGTAACCATACGGGACAGGACACACATGAATGGCAGTTTCCCTGTGAAGATTCACTTCTTCATTGGTAAGAAGACCTTCTAGCACTGGCCACATCCCAGGAAAGCATTCAATATGGGCTGCACGTAGAACTAACTACCGGTATGGAAGACTCTTGGATAACAGTTTACTTCTTCCGCCTGTCTTTACCCCAGACTTGACCAAATGACAAAAAAGACTATCCGACATTAATGCTTGCTGATTTATGTGTCCATTGGGAATATAGCACCCAGCGGTGTCTCCCATTAGGTGCTGTCTCTCTTGTAGTGTGGATTTTTTCTCTACTGTCCCTCTAGCGTGGACTTTTTTTTCTGTTTTCTTTCCCACATTTCTACTCTGTATGTTCCAACTCTCCTGCTTCTTCACCTCTAGGACTCTTCTGTCTTCAGTTACCCCCGAGCCTTTTTTCAACCTTCATTGAAATAAAACAGTAGCCCACTTATGTGCATGCACTCTAGGTGGCATCAGTGCTCGATCCCCTCATCGACGAGTCATCTTCGGCTCGTCGTCCTGGACTGCCTGTCGTGTATTGTTCATCTGTCACCTACTGCAGTGTAGATTCTCTGCATCAGCCTTCCTACAGCATCCCGGGCTTCAAGGGTAGTTAGGCTTGTTGTGCTGTCATGTTCCCTCTCAGTCTGGTGCCCTACAATGTGGTGAGTAAGCCCGTTGGGTGCCCTCCAGTTATGAGCACTGTTCTAACAAGAAGTCGGTGAATATATACAGGCAACATGAACAAAAAAATCAGGTACCGTACATGAAGAGGAGTCCTCTTATATGATTTCGGACATGGGAAAAATCATGACAATTGCCCATGCCACTATATTCTTATTGTTGGAGGGACCTTACCAACGACTAGCAAGTAGTCAACATCCCTTTGGACTGATCACCCTTACTATAAACTGGTATCTGGAAAACCTTACATCTATCTATCTATCTATCTATTGCCAGACGCCTCAATCCCGTTTGGGGTGGCCACAAACAAATCGCCTCCAAGTCGCCCTGTCCCCCGCCATTTCACTGCCCTGCTCCCAACTCACACACCCCTCTCTCATATACCTCTCCACCCCATCCCTCCATCACATCCTCGGCCGCCCCCGCCCTCGTCCCCCCGCCACCTCACTCACAAACACTCTCTTCGTCAGTCTTTCACCCTCCATCCTCTCCACATGGCCAAACCACCTCAGTGTGTTCCTCATAACGCTTCCTATCACATCCACATCAACACCACAACGCTCCTTTATATCCTCATTCGTCAGCCTGTCTCTCCATGTGACTCCATAGGCTCCTCTTAAATAACTCATTTCCACTGCTCTCACTCTTGACTTGTGTCCTTCCAACAACGCCCAAGCTTCACTTCAATACGTTAGAGTTGGTATCACAATACTGTCATGTAGCAACTTTTTCACTTCCATGCTCACTTCCCTGTTTCTTATCACTGCTTTCAAAGAACCAGCAATCTTTCTTCCCTGCTGTACCCTTTCAAGCACTTCACCCTCCAAACCTCCATCCTTACTCATCACACTACCCAAGTACTTAAACGTACTCACATTTTCCAATTCCTCACCATCCAACCTCGCTGTACATTCACTGACTTCACCTCTCTCAAAGACCATCACTTTACTCTTCCCTACATTCACCTTTAGATTCCGTTTCTTACACACTCTCCCAAACTCATCCACCAAGCCTTGCAGCTCCCCTTCGTCTTCACTTAACAACACAGTATCATCTGCAAACAACAGTACAGGGAGTTTCCAAACACTATCCTCTCTCACCAGAGGACACTCCAACATCCACTACCCTACCTTTGTACCTCTTTTATTACTCCCACCCATGTACAGATTGAACAACCATGGAGACATGACACATCCCTGTTTCAACCCAACTTTCAAAGAGAAAATTCACTTAGTTCACCATCCACACACACTGCAGCCTTCGCACCATCATACATACTCTTCACAGCATTCAACAACTTCACATCTACTCCATATATTCTTAACACTTTCCACAATCCTTGTCTATCCACCCTGTCATATGCTTTCTCCAAATCCATGAAAGCATCATACAACTTCTTTCCCTTCTCTAGAAACTTTTCCACTAATGATTTAAGAATGAATATCTGATCTACAGAACCTCTTCCCCTTCCTAAAGCCTCCCTGTTCTTCTCCAACTAATTTCTCTGTTCTTTCTCTAACTCTGTCAATAAGTATCCTACCATACACTTTTCCTATTATACTAAGAAGACAAATGCCCCTATGATTACCACACACTTCTTTTTCCTCTTTTCCTTTGTACAAGGGAATAATTATACCTGACTTCCAATCCTCCGGGACTCAACCTTCCTCCGAGGCCAATCTGCACATCTTCCACATCCATTCTACTATTATCTCTCCCCCACGCTTCAGCATTTCACCACACACTCCATCAATTCCTGGGGCTTTCCCCAATTTAACTTTCTTCATTGCTTCCACAACTTCTATCCTACTGATTTCTTCCTGTTTTTCTCACTTCCCTCCTTCTCCCAGCCATTCCCCAGCCACTTATACTCGCATTACTTCCATCCTCTACGTTCAACAATTCCTTAAAGTGTTCTCTCCATCTGCTCACTTTTTCTCCCTTCTCCACTAGTAATCTACCATTTTTATCTTTCACTCCCCTGCTAACTTCACTTCCACCCTGTCTTACTCTTTTCACCTCTTTCCAGAACATTTTCTTACAGTCCCTCCACTTTACACTCAAATTCCTTCCAAACTCCTCATCCACTCTCTTTTTACTTTCTCTTACTAATCTTTTCACCTCTCTCTTTCTTTCTACATATAACTCTCTCTTCCGCCTCTCAACTTCTTCCACGCCCCTATTTCTCATCCATTCATTGTATGCTTTCTTCTTTTGTGCCACAGCCTGTTTCACCTCTTCAGTCCACCACGCTGTTCCTTGCACCCCCCTCCGTCTTCTCTTCCTTCCACACACCACATCACATGCTGCACATACTTCTTCTGTAAATATCCTACACACACCTTCCACGTCTCCCATCTGCTCCAATTCATATTTGCCCAATCGTTCCTCCACTTCTCTCTTATACTCCGCCTTTTTCTCATCCTCCTCTAACCTTTCCACTCTCCTTGCCACTACTCCTTCCTCTCGTCTTTCATTTCTTCTATTCCTCCATCTTACTTGAAATCTAATTCTGGCCACCACCAAGTAGTGGTCAGAAAGTCCACTTCCCCATCCTCTATAAACTCTTGCATCCATTGCACATCTTCGCAAGAGCTTTCCATTTACAAAATCAAGTAGGCCACTGAATGCGAACTCCCTAAAGATGCCTGGGTAGTATCTGATTGGAATGGCACAGTAGATGCAGCGGACAGACTGTCTGGTACCAAAGTACTTCCCTGTGAGGATGCCTGGGCTCCAGAGGACGGAGGTCAATTTCCCTTGAAAAAAACACCTGGGTTCTCGATACCTCTTCCAACAAGCTCGAATTGGGAGGACTGGTCATATAACCCTTATCTGTGTTAGAAGCTAACACATGCAACCCTCCCACCAGAGTCAAAGCAAAAACATCTCCAACAACTCCTGCTCTCACTGGACAACTCAGATAAATATCTGACCACGTCCACTGCATGCAGTAAAACTGGAATCTCTTCCAGCATTACCACTATAAGATCTCAAGTCACACAAAAACTTCGAGGATTCTTACTCTCCCCAAGGACTGAAGCCATGACATTTCTCGACCATAAAATACTACTTTTGTGACTGGGACAACGGGTCTCTTACCAGGCAGAAAACTCAGGCTGAATGGACTTCGTCTTGAACCTTCAGTAGTCGTCTATCTAGCCAGACTAATAAAAAGTTGCACCATCATTCTTTTTGCCGGCTCAGGAAGAGCACCAGATTGACAAATGAAAGTTCAGATAAATCTTGGTATCAATACTCAATAGCTGACAATTTCATTCCTCCAAAACGTGAACTCGGTCCTCACGGACTACAGCCTATGTTTCACCTAAAAATGGCATCTCTCGATCAATTTCCACCCCAGTTATGTCACCACCAGAGTAGCTCAAAGATCCATACCTCAGAGACGATTTCATCAAACAGCTTTTTTCTCAGCTACAAACGAAGTGCTTCAAGGCCAAAACTCTCTTCTTTCAAACCAAATGGGGACAAATTATTTGACCAAAGCAGACCTCGATCAAGCAGTCCCGTCAACAGCTATGCCTTACGCGTCACACAAAGGCAATGTCAAAAACAGACACCACAAACTATTTTGACAATCTTTTCACAGCCAGATCTACACATAACCAGCTGGAAGTACACACAGGACCCTGCCATTAGGAACATGAAGCCTGAAACCATTCAGAGATGGCAGTTCCGTCCAATCCAATGCAGACCAAATCAAGAAGCAACGATAACGCAGATATCCTGCAATCCCTGTACATGTTAGGATGAGGTAACATAGCGAAATCTTTCTCATCAGTCTTCCTTTGCTTGGTAGTCTCGAGTCTCCCAGAAGGATACAGTCTATCTATTTATCTATCTATTGCCATACGCCTTAATCCCGTAAGGGGTGGCCACAAACAAATCGCCTCCATGTCGCCCTGTCCCCCGCCATTTCACTGCCCTGCTCCCAGCTTGCACACCCCTCTCTCATATACAGACAGAAATAAAGTCAAACAAGAATAATTTTGGACATGAGCACATTAAACTAATAAAATGAGGAGAAACCACTCAAAATGGCCACAACAAAACTCTGTTCACTAGCATCTACAACAGTAGTGCTGGCTAGCCTCCCTGGACCTCAAAGATGACTTCTGACATATTCCAACAGCCAACTGGTTCAATTATTTTTTTTTTTTTCGTCAGTTTGTATCAGAAGACAAATTTGGCGGTTTTGTGTCCTACATTCGGCCTGAATATCGTCCGTTGGGTGTTCACAACCAAAAAACGTGTATGCTTTTGGCTGCAAACACTCAGAGTGCTGATATGCCAGCATCTCTTGACGACTGCCTGATGAGAGCGTCTACACTGCTGCAATATACTCGATCAGTAGACAAGATCGTAAATATCGCCTCGGATATAGGATTTCATACAAGTTAATCAAAGTCACCTCTCAGATCACCCTAGAGGCACCAATGGCTTAGGATGGTCTGAGGTACAGTCGGGGAAGAAAGAAGCTGGACACAATTGGCGGCCTCTGGCAACAACTCCTATAGTAAACACGGAGGTGGTAGCGGATATGTATGAGTGAAGGGGTAACGTTTGTATCGAAGTGTGTGATTGGTCGGCACACCACCGTCTGTCATTGCCATGTAGTCAAATATTGGAGAGGGTTTTGAGTATGAATACGCTATGTGGTAGATATAATAGATATTCACGCTGTGTCATAGGACATATAATATCTTAATTTGACAGTTGATTAGCTGTATTGATTAATGTCACTCATATTTAAGGCACTGTGCAGCTGAAAGTATTTGTGGAGTCAAAGGCATCTGTCTTCAGAGTAGGTTCAATATGAGACCGAAGCCTCAGATCCTTGAATAAATTATAATTACTATCAAGCGCAATACATAATTTATTAGCGAGTTCGTTTGTATGCTTCATTAACGAGTATGTCATTGAAATACAACGTTGGTTCTGATAATCTTTATGACTTTGCTACGTTCTGAGTCAGTAGAAACGTTCCTCCCATGAACGTGGACAGAGCTTCATTGAGCACCATCCCTTACCGTACTGGGGGTGGGAGGAACCGTGAACACACGCACGATTTATTAGTTTCTTCATTCAACTGCTAATGAAAAACTACTATGCAATTGCTAAACAAATGTTTGCTCCGTCCATGATAACAAGAGACTGCTCCCTGATAAGACAGATACCTCTGATACTGAAAACATTCCTTTTAGGTGATGTCCATCACACGTTTTCCCTCTCGAGTTGAGGTGGTGAGTTGGTAGGGTGAAGTATGGCCTTTTCAACGGCACTTCCGTCGCGATTGTTTCGCCCTACAACCTCTCTACCGAACTAGCCTCACATGAGCATCCCCTCCAAGCTAGCCTCACACAAGCACTTTCCTCCGGCATTCTCTTCCCTCACCTAGCCCAACCTTTCACATTAGCAACATATCAAGATGATTCCTAACATCCAGTTCAGTCACAGAGCATGGCATGGTTTGCGTGCATGTTTCAGTGTTTATATGTATGTGTGATTAGTTATAACTGAAATATAAGAAACCATGTTATGATATTTTTAATTGGAACCTTTTTGTCATATTCGGACCAGCACAGATTAACAGGTGAATAAACTTCCCCTTTACCATACTGATGAATCCAAATGAAGGCCAACAAGTGAACTGTAGCTACATGATGGATTAAAGCAGGTCATTAGACTATAATCCGAGATATATCGCACCATAACAAATCGGAAACCAATGTTGTAATAATTAAGGTAGAGCACGATTCCAAAGTTCGTGCAGAGGGCTGATGGCTCAGCACCATAACAATCAATCAATCAATCATTTCCTGTGGCACCCTCGGGGATGCATAGGGCCTCGATGAACTCACACCACCACATCCTATCTTGTGCTAACTCCTCAAGATCTCCCCAACACTCATCTCCAGCTTCCCGTCTCAATGTCCTCACCCACGTCTCTTTTGGCCTTCCTCTACCTCTCCTACCAGGTGCCACCCACCCTGGTGTACCTCGTACTATTCCCTGTCTCCTATACACATGTCCTAGCCACTTCCATCGTGAGAATCTAACATATTCATCGATCGGCTGCACTCCCGTTATTTCTCTAACTCTACTATTTGGTATCCTTTCCCACCACTTAACTCCTAATATTCTTCTAAGTGCTTTATTTTCAAACACCAAGAATTTATTTTCCATAGTCACTGTGCTGTACCAAGACTCGTGTCCATAAATTAAGATACTCCTAACCATTACCTTATAAATTTTGATTTTTGTATGCACAGAGAAATTGTTATTATTCCAAATATTTTTAAGCATTCCCATTGCCTGATTAGCCTTCTTTAACCTTTCCTCGAATTCAAAGTTCAAAGAACCATCCTTGGCTAAATAAGTACCTAAATATTTAAACCTATCAACTTGCTTTACAACCATACCTCCAATTACACATTCCTGCGCATTTTCCATATTCATATTGATTATTTCAGTTTTTCCACAATTAATAACCAAACCCACCTTGCGACCTTCACTCACCAAACAGTCCAACACTCTCTGCATCTCTTCTGGCCCATCACAAATCAAAATTATATCATCTGCATAATCTAAATCCAAAAGTTTCCTGTTCTCTCACCAAAGTATACCTGCACCGGTTTCTGTTCCAACACGTTTCATAATGTAATCAATGACCAATATAAATAGTAAAGGCGATAGAACACCACCTTGAATTACTCCGGACTTGACTTCAAACGAATCACTCAGACAACCATCAACCATCACTTTACAAAATGTGTCCTCATGCATGTTCATAATGACCCTCACAAACTCCTCTGGTATTCCATAATGTCTCATGATCTTCCCCATAGACTCTCTCGAAACACTATCAAAAGCCTTTTCAAAATCAACAAAACAAAGACTTAACGGTACTCTCATTTCATTAACTTGCTGCATCAAATGCCTAACTATAAAGATCTGATCATTGCAACCACGTCCCTTTCTAAAACCAGCCTGTTCATCCCTCAGAATACCCTCAACCACCGGCTCCAACCTATTTAACAACACTCTACTGAAAACTTTCAAAGCTATCGGTGACAAAGAGATTCCCCTCCAATTACCACATTCATTCAGGTCTCCTTTCTTCGGAACTTTAACAATTACACCATTCTTCCAAACTGATGGTAGTAACCCCGCCACCCATATCTTATTGAATAGCTTGGTCAAGATCATTATTAATCTATCCCCCTCCACTTTAAACATTTCCGGAAATAAACCATCCTCCCCTGGTGCCTTATTATTCTTTAACTGTTTTACTGCTTTCTCCACTTCTGCAAGCCTCAACTCTCCTGTTTCTATATTTAAATCTTCCTGAGCAGACGGTATATCCTCTTCTGGTGGTATTGGTCTATTAAGAACTGTCTCAAAATGCTCTTTCCATCTATTTTTAATATCTCCATCTTTGGTCAATAAATTTCCTTCCCTGTCTCTAATTGGTATTTCCTTGCGTTTACCTGCATTACCACTCAGTTCTCTAATCGATTCATATGCTATTCTTTGACTCTGTCCATCATTTTTGTTTATTAGGATTTCAGTCTCTGCAACCTTTTCATCCACACATCTTCTTTTATCTCTCCTAGCTAACCTTCTTACTTCTGAATTCAAACTCCAGTACGCAGCTCTTGCTAATTCAATCTCTCGTTCATCAACGCATTGCATCTCACTCCTCAATTTAGCCTCACCTCTCTCCACCATAACTGTGTGGAGTATTTAAAAATCTGTTGTTTCGTGTTATCCGCATCATTCCCTGCAAACTACTGCTCGACGTTTATCACAATATCAATCCAACTGGTGTAGGAAGGCAATAATTCCTAATAATTACTCGTGCGTATCCTTTTTATGCTTCTACTGCGCCTGTTCTGTCCTCGGATACAAGGTGAATGCACACCCCTTCAGTCTCTTGACTTGCTAGCTTCATATTACCTCAATCTATCATGGTATGAAAAGAATGTGACCTATCATGAGTGAAGCACAATAAATGTTGTAGGACCCATAGACGTCATTTTCATGAACATAATTAAAAGAATCACACATAAGGCAATGCGATGATGTTAAAATCAATAGTTACAAGAATATAAGCTAAACACAGAAGTCAAGTGTAATACTGCAGCTCATTACTGCATCACTGGAATTACTCGTTTGTTGGTAACCTTATCCTTATCACCTTTATTCTTTGCCAGTCCTTACTGAAGGCGGATTGTTCCAAGGTATCAGCAAAATCGTCTACCGTTAAGCATATCAGTATATTAAACCTTTTGCTAGTTCAGTTGTAAGCTTATGAATATATTATGGAGAAGATGCTTCGAATGTAAAGGTTTTTGCATGCTATATTATACGAGTGAAAAAGAATTTACTGTAATCCGTGTGTGGCACTTGTACTCAATGCATCACAAATTTAATTTTTATTTGGAAAGACATTGTGTGTGCTAAATGGAATTACCGTAATTTCAGTAACATGCTCAAGCTTACGTCACCTTTCATTTAGTGCTTAGGGCTTTACCGCACGTGACTAGTAATTACCAGCGAGATAGCAAACATGGCATTGTTTTCAATTTGTCTGTCTGTGTGTGTATCTGTTAGCATGATAACTTTGCATCCGCTCATACTACCATCACAAAATTATACAGGTGTGTAATAGGGATGAAAATCTCCTACGAGTTCGGAATTGGAGAAATTAAGTCAAGGTCCGTGGGTCTGTTAGCACGATAACTTCGCAACCCCTCAGGATATCATAAAAAAAAAAAATACAGGTGTGTAATAAGGATGAAAATCTCCTACGAGTTCGAAATTGGTGGTAGTAGGTCAAGGTCATATTCCGAGCCGGGCTAGATATGTATAGGCTCGCGGATGGTGTGATTCCCCCTTACGGGGGGCCACTTGTTTACTCAAGCACCAAACACATCACAGGAAGAGAACTCGCAGCGAAAGATTTAACCATAAATATGCAAGGATGCCCTATAAAGGAACTAGAATCGTGTAGCGTTAGTTAGTATAAAAAGCTGACATACTCATCAGGTCTTTTGAGTTAATTATATTGTGTGTATAAATGGTATCACCTGATAACATGTAACCTATGAGTGTGGACATCTTCACTAACTTGAAAAAGCACTCACCATAAAATTAGTTAATTTGAATCTCCTTGATTTGAACTGAGGGGCAAAAGATCATTACTTAACGTGCAAATTCTGTGACTGAACTGGATGCTAGGAATCATCTTGACATGTTGCTAATGTGAAAGGTTGGGCTAAGTGAGGGAAGAGAATGCCGGAGGAAAGTGCTCGTGTGAGGCTAGCTTGGAGGGGATGCTCATGTGAGGCTAGTTCGGTAGAGAGGTTGTAGGACGAAACAATCGCGACAGAAGTGCCGTTGAAAAGGCCATACTTCACCCTACCAACTCACCACCTCAACTCGAGAGGGAAAACGTGTGATGGACATCACCTAAAAGGAATGTTTTCAGTATCAGAGGTATCTGTCTTATCAGGGAGCAGTCTCTTGTTATCATGGACGGAGCAAACATTTGTTTAGCAATTGCATAGTAGTTTTTCATTAGCAGTTGAATGAAAAAAACTAATAAATCGTGCGTGTGTTCACGGTTCCTCCCACCCCCAGCACGGTAAGGGATGGTGCTCAATGAAGCTCTGTCCACGTTCATGGAAGGAACGTTTCTACTGACTCAGAACGTAGCAAAGTCATAAAGATTATCAGAACCAATGTTGTATTTCAACGACATA
>NC_136992.1:16751430-16861008 GCF_032717465.1 Coenobita brevimanus | reverse complement strand
CTTGTTGGCCTTCATTTGGATTCATCAGTATGGCAAAGGGGCAGTTTATTCACCTGTTAATCTGCCATCTGAATAGTACAAAAAGGTTCCAATTAAAAATATTTAGCAGATATTTCTTATATTTCAGTTATAACTAATCACACATACATATAAACACTGAAACATGCACGCAAACCATGCCATGCTCTGTGACTGAACTGGATGTTAGGAATCATCTTGATATGTTGCTACTGTGAAAGGTTGGGCTAGGTGGAGGGAAGAGAATGCCGGAGGAAAGTGCTTGGGTGAGGTTAGCTTGGAGGGGATGCTCATGTGAGGCTAGTTCGGTAGAGAGGCTGTAGGGCTTAAACAATCGCGACGGAAGTGCTGTTGAAAAGGCCATACTTCACCCTGACCAACTCACTGCACTCCTCAACTCGAGAGGGAAAACGTGTGATGGACATCACCTAAAAGGAATGCTTGCAGTATCAGAGGTATCTGTCTTATCAGGGAGCAGTCTCTTGTTATCATGGACGGAGCAAACATTTGTTTAGCACTTGCATAGTAGTTTTTCATTAGCAGTTGAATGAAGAAACTAATAAATCGTGCGTGTGTTCACGGTTCCTCCCACCCTGCACGGTAAGGGACAGTGCTCACCAGTTCTGTCCACGTTCATGGGAGGAACAAGTTTCCATTGACTCAGAAATGGCAAAGTCATAAAGATTATCAGAACCAATGTTGTATTTCAATGACATACTCGTTAATGAAGGATACAAACTGAACTTGCTAATAATACTATGTATTGCGCTTGATAGTAATTATAATTTATTCAAGGATCTGAGGCTTCGGTCTCTATATTGAACCTGTACTCTGAAGACAGATGCCTTTGACTCCACAAATACTTTCAGCTGCACAGTGCCTTAAATATGAGTGACATTAATCAATACAGCTAATCAACTGTCAAATTAAGATATTATATGTCCTATGACACAGCGTGAATATCTTCATTATATCTACCACATAGCGTATTCATACTCAAAACCCTCTCCAATATTTGACTACATGGCAATGACAGACGGTGGTGTGCTCGACCAATCACACACTTCGATACAAACGTTACCCCTTCACTCATACATATCCGCTACCACCTCCGTGTTTACTATAGGAGTTGTTGCCAGAGGCCGCCAATTGTGTCCAGCTTCTTTCTTCCCCGACTGGTGTACCCTCAGGACCATCCTAAGCCATTGGTGCCTCTAGGGTGATCTGAGAGGTGACTTTGATTAACTTGTATGAAATCCTATATCCGAGAGCGATATTTACGATCTTGTCTACTGATCGAGTATATTGCAGCAGTGTGGAGAAATGCTGTCATCAGGCAGTCACGTCAAGAGATGCTGGCATATCCAGCACTCTGATGTGTTTGCAGCCAAAAGCATACACGTTTTTTTGGTTGTGAACACCCAACGGACGATATTCAGGCCGAAATGGTAGGACACAAAACCGCCAAATTTGTCTTCTGATACAAACTGACGAAAAAAAAAATAATTGAACCAGTTGGCTGTTGGAATATGTCAGAAGTCATCTTTGAGGTCCAGGGAGGCTAGCCAGCACTACTGTTGTAGATGCTAGTGAACAGAGTTTTGTTGTGGCCATTTTGAGTGGTTTCTCCTCATTTTATTAGTTTAATGTGCTCATGTCCAAAATTATTCTTGTTTGACTTTATTTCTGTCTGTATATGAGAGAGGGGTGTGCAAGCTGGGAGCAGGGCAGTGAAATGGCGGGGGACAGGGCGACATGGAGGCGATTTGTTTGTGGCCACCTTACGGGATTAAGGCGTATGGCAATAGATAGATAAATAGATAGACTGTATCCTTCTGGGAGACTCGAGACTACCAAGCAAAGGAAGACTGATGAGAAAGATTTCGCTATGTTACCTCATCCTAACATGTACAGGGATTGCAGGATATCTGCGTTATCGTTGCTTCTTGATTTGGTCTGCATTGGATTGGACGGAACTGCCATCTCTGAATGGTTTCAGGCTTCATGTTCCTAATGGCAGGGTCCTGTGTGTACTTCAGCTGGTTATGTGTAGATCTGGCTGTGAAAAGATTGTCAAAATAGTTTGTGGTGTCTGTTTTTGACATTGCCTTTGTGTGACGCGTAAGGCATAGCTGTTGACGGGACTGCTTGATCGAGGTCTGCTTTGGTCAAATAATTTGTCCCCATTTGGTTTGAAAGAAGAGAGTTTTGGCCTTGAAGCACTTCGTTTGTAGCTGAGAAAAAGCTGTTTGATGAAATCGTCTCTGAGGTATGGATCTTTGAGCTACTCTGGTGGTGACATAACTGGGGTGGAAATTGATCGAGAGATGCCATTTTTAGGTGAAACATAGGCTGTAGTCCGTGAGGACCGAGTTCACGTTTTGGAGGAATGAAATTGTCAGCTATTGAGTATTGATACCAAGTTTATCTGAACTTTCATTTGTCAATCTGGTGCTCTTCCTGAGCCGGCAAAAAGAATGATGGTGCAACTTTTTATTAGTCTGGCTAGATAGACGACTACTGAAGGTTCAAGACGAAGTCCTTTCAGCCAGAGTTTTCTGCCTGGTAAGAGACCAGTTGTCCCAGTCACAAAAGTAGTATTTTATGGTCGAGAAATGTCATGGCTTCAGTCTTTGGGGAGAGTAAGAATCCTCGAAGTTTTTGTGTGACTTGAGATCTTATAGTGGTAATGCTGGAAGAGATTCCAGTTTTACTGCATGCAGTGGACGTGGTCAGATATTTATCTGAGTTGTCCAGTGAGAGCAGGAGTTGTTGGAGATGTTTTTGCTTTGACTCTGGTGGGAGGGTTGCATGTGTTAGCTTCTAACACAGAGTCTAAGGGTTATATGACCAGTCCTCCCAATTCGAGCTTGTTGGAAGAGGTATCGAGAACCCAGGTGTTTTTTTCAAGGGAAATTGACCTCCGTCCTCTGGAGCCCAGGCATCCTCACAGGGAAATACTTTGGTACCAGACAGTCTGTCCGCTGCATCTACTGTGCCATTCCAATCAGATACTACCCAGGCATCTTTAGGGAGTTCGCATTCAGTGGCCTACTTGATTTTGTAAATGGAAAGCTCTTGCGAAGATGTGCAATGGATGCAAGAGTTTATAGAGGATGGGGAAGTGGACTTTCTGACCACTACTTGGTGGTGGCCAGAATTAGATTTCAAGTAAGATGGAGGAATAGAAGAAATGAAAGACGAGAGGAAGGAGTAGTGGCAAGGAGAGTGGAAAGGTTAGAGGAGGATGAGAAAAAGGCGGAGTATAAGAGAGAAGTGGAGGAACGATTGGGTAAATATGAATTGGAGCAGATGGGAGACGTGGAAGGTGTGTGTAGGATATTTACAGAAGAAGTATGTGCAGCATGGGATGTGGTGTGTGGAAGGAAGAGAAGACGGAGGGGGGTGCAAGGAACAGCGTGGTGGACTGAAGAGGTGAAACAGGCTGTGGCACAAAAGAAGAAAGCATACAATGAATGGATGAGAAATAGGGGCGTGGAAGAAGTTGAGAGGCGGAAGAGAGAGTTATATGTAGAAAGAAAGAGAGAGGTGAAAAGATTAGTAAGAGAAAGTAAAAAGAGAGTGGATGAGGAATTTGGAAGGAATTTGAGTGTAAAGTGGAGGGACTGTAAGAAAATGTCCTGGAAAGAGGTGAAAAGAGTAAGACAGGGTGGAAGTGAAGTTAGCAGGGGAGTGAAAGATAAAAATGGTAGATTACTAGTGGAGAAGGGAGAAAAAGTGAGCAGATGGAGAGAACACTTTAAGGAATTGTTGAACGTAGAGGATGGAAGTAATGCGAGTATAAGTGGCTGGGGAATGGCTGGGAGAAGGAGGGAAGTGAGAAAACAGGAAGAAATCAGTAGGATAGAAGTTGTGGAAGCAATGAAGAAAGTTAAATTGGGGAAAGCCCCAGGAATTGATGGAGTGTGTGGTGAAATGCTGAAGCGTGGGGGAGAGATAATAGTAGAATGGATGTGGAAGATGTGCAGATTGGCCTGGGAGGAAGGTAGAGTCCCGGAGGATTGGAAGTCAGGTATAATTATTCCCTTGTACAAAGGAAAAGAGGAAAAAGAAGTGTGTGGTAATCATAGGGGCATTTGTCTTCTTAGTATAATAGGAAAAGTGTATGGTAGGATACTTATTGACAGAGTTAGAGAAAGAACAGAGAAATTAGTTGGAGAAGAACAGGGAGGCTTTAGGAAGGGAAGAGGTTCTGTAGATCAGATATTCATTCTTAAATCATTAGTGGAAAAGTTTCTAGAGAAGGGAAAGAAGTTGTATGATGCTTTCATGGATTTGGAGAAAGCATATGACAGGGTGGATAGACAAGGATTGTGGAAAGTGTTAAGAATATATGGAGTAGATGTGAAGTTGTTGAATGCTGTGAAGAGTATGTATGATGGTGCGAAGGCTGCAGTGTGTGTGGATGGTGAACTAAGTGAATTTTTCTCTTTGAAAGTTGGGTTGAAACAGGGATGTGTCATGTCTCCATGGTTGTTCAATCTGTACATGGGTGGGGTAATAAAAGAGGTACAAGGTAGGATAGTGGATGTTGGAGTGTCCCTGGTGAGAGAGGATAGTGTTTGGAAACTCCTGTACTGTTGTTTGCTGATGATACTGTGTTGTTAAGTGAAGACGAAGGGGAGCTGCAAGGCTTGGTGGATGAGTTTGGGAGAGTGTGTAAGAAACGGAATCTAAAGGTGAATGTAGGGAAGAGTAAAGTGATGGTCTTTGAGAGAGGTGAAGTCAGTGAATGTACAGCGAGGTTGGATGGTGAGGAATTGGAAAATGTGAGTACGTTTAAGTACTTGGGTAGTGTGATGAGTAAGGATGGAGGTTTGGAGGGTGAAGTGCTTGAAAGGGTACAGCAGGGAAGAAAGATTGCTGGTTCTTTGAAAGCAGTGATAAGAAACAGGGAAGTGAGCATGGAAGTGAAAAAGTTACTACATGACAGTATTGTGATACCAACTCTAACGTATGGAAGTGAAGCTTGGGCGTTGTTGGAAGGACACAAGTCAAGAGTGAGAGCAGTGGAAATGAGTTATTTAAGAGGAGCCTATGGAGTCACATGGAGAGACAGGCTGACGAATGAGGATATAAAGGAGCGTTGTGGTGTTGATGTGGATGTGATAGGAAGCGTTATGAGGAACACACTGAGGTGGTTTGGCCATGTGGAGAGGATGGAGGGTGAAAGACTGACGAAGAGAGTGTATGTGAGTGAGGTGGAGGGGGGAAGAGGGAGGGGGAGGCCGAGGATGAGATGGAGGGATGGGGTGGAGAGGTATATGAGAGAGGGGGGTGTGAGTTGGGAGCAGGGCAGTGAAATGGCGGGGGACAGGGCGACTTGGAGGCGATTTGTTTGTGGCCACCCCAAACGGGATTGAGGCGTCTGGCAATAGATAGATAGATAGATAGATGTAAGGTTTTCCAGATACCAGTTTATAGTAAGGGTGATCAGTCCAAAGGGATGTTGACTACTTGCTAGTCGTTGGTAAGGTCCCTCCAACAATAAGAATATAGTGGCATGGGCAATTGTCATGATTTTTCCCATGTCCGAAATCATATAAGAGGACTCCTCTTCATGTACGGTACCTGATTTTTTTGTTCATGTTGCCTGTATATATTCACCGACTTCATGTTAGAACAGTGCTCATAACTGGAGGGCACCCAACGGGCTTACTCACCACATTATAGGGCACCAGACTGAGAGGGAACATGACAGCAGAACAAGCCTAACTACCCTTGAAGCCCGGGATGCTGTAGGAAGGCTGATGCAGAGAATCTACACTGCAGTAGGTGACAGATGAACAATACACGACAGGCAGTCCAGGACGACGAGCCGAAGATGACTCGTCGATGAGGGGATCGAGCACTGATGCCACCTAGAGTGCATGCACATAAGTGGGCTACTGTTTTATTTCAATGAAGGTTGAAAAAAGGCTCGGGGGTAACTGAAGACAGAAGAGTCCTAGAGGTGAAGAAGCAGGAGAGTTGGAACATACAGAGTAGAAATGTGGGAAAGAAAACAGAAAAAAAAGTCCACGCTAGAGAGACAGTAGAGAAAAAATCCACACTACAAGAGAGACAGCACCTAATGGGAGACACCGCTGGGTGCTATATTCCGAATGGACACATAAATCAGCAAGCATTAATGTCGGATAGTCTTTTTTGTCATTTGGTCAAGTCTGGGGTAAAGACAGGCGGAAGAAGTAAACTGTTATCCAAGAGTCTTCCATACCGGTAGTTAGTTCTACGTGCAGCCCATATTGAATGCTTTCCTGGGATGTGGCCAGTGCTAGAAGGTCTTCTTACCAATGAAGAAGTGAATCTTCACAGGGAAACTGCCATTCATGTGTGTCCTGTCCCGTATGGTTACCGCTGTATTTTTAGTTGGCTGATGTGGATGAGTTGCCCACTGTGTTGTAGTCTGGCATGCCATAACTGTTTAGAAAGGAGCTCGAAATTCCTCAAGTGAAGTACAACTGGTTTAGTTTGTAATGACTTGTCTGTATTTTAGAGAAGAAAGAGGTTTGGAGGAATGCCCGGGAGACTCGTGGAATGCAGGTGGTGGCATGTGACTATGTATGTGTATCTACTTAGGGTGTATATGTATGTATATATCTCCCTGTCTATGTATATATGAATATATCATATATATGTGCATGTTGCATATGTATATGTGTGCACGCCTGTACGCATACGCATATCTTTATACATGCGTGCCTATCCTGTACATGCAGTATGTCTATGGCTACATCTGCGTGAGTATATACATATATGTATTGATATATACGAATATGCATGTGTTCATATGTGCCTCTGTCTGCATATGTATGTACATACGTGTGTATCTATGTACCACTTCAGTCATTTCAAAAAATGTAATGATAATTACTGTGACAACTTTGTACCATGATTGTACCATTGTATGTCTTTGTTCATTATTGTGCTTGTAATGATAATTACTTCCTTACCTTCTATGCCCTATGATACCGATTTTGTTTCCTCATGCACCCCTCCCGTCTTGGCCTTCATGGACAGTGTTCCCAAGAGTGTTGGGGCTTGTACTGAATGGTGCCATAAATAAAGAACCTAAATATAAATAAAAAAGGCATGCCCTAGACCTACTATGTAGTTGTGCTTCATTTTTTCGGACCTTGGGATGCGTGCTAGTATCTATGACATCCAGTAGTTACATTATCATCATCATCATCATCATCATCATCATCATCATCCGGACCTCCTTTCCCACCCTAGGGCAGGGTGAGGAGTAGCAATGTGGTAGGTGGGGGCGCCCATCATCCACTCACTTAATGTAGAGGTGCCATATGTTCTCTACACTGAGTGACAAGCCAAATGGTTTCCTGTACCCAGGAAACCATTTACTACGCTGGGTGGTAACCATATAACCAGGGATTCTGGCAGGGTTAAGTGTCCCCCAGATTCCCCTATCCAAAATCACTTAATCAAGGGAGTCGTTTCAGAAAGTCACATTATACTGTATATATATATATATATATATATATATATATATATATATCCCATTGGAACCTCGTGTACGGAATATAGGACAGAACTGGGATTTTTCAAGTCTTTATAAAGTAGGGAACCCCCGGGTAAGGACTATGAGCTTCGCAACTGTGAGCCGACAGGCGGAGGGCGGTACGCTTAGTACCCACCCAGTGCCATGCCTCGCCCAGCACCCCTGGGATCCAATGGGTTAATGACTGGCAAACCTACCAGCCTCTTTAACCCATTGGAGCCCCGTGTCCGGAATACTGGACAGAACTGGGATTTTTCAAGTCTTTATAAAGTAGGGAACCCCCGGGTAGGGACCTATGAGCTTCGAGACTGTGAGCCGATAGGCGGAGGGAGGTACGCTTGGTACCCACCCAGTGCCATGCCTAGTCCAGCACCCCTGGGATCCAATGGGATATATATATATATATATATATATATATATATATATATATCGAGACTGATGTGGGTGAAAGCAAAATTTGACCGTGAGTTGTGGGTGTTTGTGAGTGCATATGGACCTGGTAGTGAAAGGGATGAAGAAGAGAGGGAGTCTTTCTGGAATGATGTTGATGAGTGTCTGCAGAGTTTTGGAGCGAATGTGAATGTGGCAATGATGGGAGATCTGAATGCTAGAGTGGGAAATGTAGCAGGTGAAGGTGTAGTTGGTATGCATGGTGTACCTGGAAGAAATGAAAATGGGGAACGAATGATAGCGATGTGTGTTGAGCGAGAGATGGTGATTGGAAATACGCTGTTTGAGAAGAAAGATATTTATAAGTATACATGGGTGAGACAGGAGGGTGGAAGGGTTGTTGATAGAGCTTTGATGGACTATGTGGTTGTGTCTAGGAATGTAATAGGAAGATTGTTGGATGTGAGAGTTCTGAGAGGGGAGGGTGGAGGTATGTCTGACCACTGCCTGGTGGAGGGAAAGTTAAGAGTAGGTAAGTGATGGGTGAGAGCTAGGAGGGTTAGGTGTGGCAGGGAGGTTTTGAAAGTGAGTGAGTTGGATAAAAGAGAGAAAAAGATAGAGTATCAGGAGAAATTGAAAGATGAGTGGAACGCACTGAAAGATCAGGAAAATGGCAGTGTGGAGGAGGAATGGCAGTTGTTTAAGAGTGCTGTGGTGGGGCATGCAGAAGAGGTGTGTGGTGTGAGACGTGTGGGTGGTGGTGTAAGAAAAGGAAGTGAATGGTGGTGCGAGGAAGTAAGTATGGCTGTGGCTGAGAAGAGACGTGCGTATGAAGTGTGGATGCAGAGGAAGGATGAGATGTCATATGAGAGGTATAAGGAAAAGAGGAATAGGGCGAGAAGGGCTGTGCGTGATGCTAAAGTGGCAGCAGATGAGAGGTGGAGTAGGTGGCTTACAGAGAATTTTCAACAGAATAAGAAAATGTTTTGGAAGGAAGTGAAAAGGGTGCGAAAGGGAGAGTCTGGGAAGGAAGGACGAGTAAAAGCAGAGGATGGAAGGATGTTAATTGAGATAGATGCAGTAAGGAAGAGATGGGCGGAGTATTTTGAAAGATTGTTAAATGTAGAGGAGGAAAAGGTGGCTGAGATTGTGGCAGATGGAAGGGTGCAAGGAATAAATGTGTTGGGAGAGTTGAATGATTCTTTGATCACGAAGGAGGAAGTGGAGAAGGCAGTAAAGGAGATGGAAACAGGGAAAGCTGCAGGTATGGATGGGTGTGCTGTGGAATGCCTGAAAGGTGGTGGAGTGACCATTGTTGACTGGTTAGTAAGATTGTTGAATGTGTGCTTTGTGAAAGGTATGGTGCCAGTTGACTGGGCAAGTGCTTGTGTGGTCCCGTTGTATAAAGGCAAGGGTGATAAGTATGAATGTACTAGCTTTAGGGGTATAAGTCTGTTGAGTGTTGTAGGTAAGGTTTATTGTAGAGTGTTAATTATGAGAGTTAGAGAGGGTACAGAGGGAGTGATTGGTGAAGAGCAGTGTGGCTTTAGGAGAGGGAGGGGATGCGTGGATCAGGTGTTTGCTGTGAGACAAGTGTGTGAAAAGTATTTAGCGAAAGGCAAGGATGTGTTTTGGGCATTCATGGATTTAGAGAAAGCGTATGATAGAACTGATAGGGAGGCTTTGTGGACTGTTTTAGGATTGTATGGACTTGATGGTAGGTTACTAAAAGGGGTGAAAAGTTTTTATGTAAACAGTAGAGCGTGTGTAAGAGTGGGAAATGCTGTGAGTGACTGGTTTCCTGTGAGAGTGGGGCTGCGACAGGGATGTGTGATGTCGCCTTGGTTGTTTAATATTTACATGGATGGTGTTGTAAGGGAGGTGAATGCAAGAGTTTTAGGTGGAGGTCTGAGTTTGGTGAATGTTGATGGTGGAGAGTGGAATCTGAAGCAGCTGCTGTTTGCAGATGATACTGCACTGGTGGCTGATTCAGAGGAGAGATTGAGACAGTTGGTAGAGGAGTTTGGAAGGGTGTGTGAAAGGAGGAAATTGAAAGTAAATGAGAATAAGAGTAAAGTGATGAAGTGTACGAGGTTGGTAGATGGTAGGGGGATGAATATAGCTTTGAATGGCGAGTTGCTTGGGGAGGTAGAGTGTTTTAAATATCTAGGGTCACATGTTGCTGTGGATGGAAGAATAGATGCAGAAGTGAAGTTTAGAATTAATGAAGTAGGAAAGGTGCTGGGAGGAATTAAAAAAGTGTTTAGATGTCGTTCGCTTAGAATGGATGTAAAGAGAAGGTTGTATGAGGGTGTTGTGGCACCGCCTGCGTTATATGGGGCTGAAACATGGAATATGGGTGTAGCAGAGAGGAAAAGTTTGAATGTAATGGAGATGAGGTGTCTGAGGAGTATGTGTGGAGTGACGCGCATGGATCGAGTGCGAAATGATGAAGTGCGAAGGAGAACTGGAGTTGTTCGGGAGATGGCTGGTAGAGTTGAGCAGAGGGTGTTGCGATGGTTTGGGCATATGGAGAGAATGGATAATGAGTGATTGGTGAAAAAGATAACTAGATCTGATGTGAGAGGTGTAAGGCTGAGAGGAAGACCACGAATAGGATGGATGGACAGTGTGAAGAGAGCACTGGATGCGAGAGGGATGTCTGTTGAGCAAGGAAGAGTGGCTGTGCATGACAGAAATAAATGGAGAGAAATTGTGAATGAATAAGTGATGACGCAGCCCTGAGGGGATATTCTCCCGCATTTGGTCTGATCAGCTAGTCAGGTCAGGTGTGGGTAAGGGGATGGGTCTGTTATGATGTGGCAGGGGTAAACCAGCTCTGCTGTCGGGCCCTGCTGTGGATGTCACTGATTTCATTGCACAGCTGACCCTTGTGCGGTGTGGTGCGTTGAGGATCTGTCCGTTCTTCCCTTGGGGCTAAGATGCGAATGAATGTGTTTGGATGAGTAAATGGGGAGTGTGTCGTCCTGTCTCGGCTATCTCCCTTTCCTTGGGGGAAGCAGCCTAGGTATATATATATATAATTATATGTACACGTACTTGTGTGTGTGTGTGTGTGATTCATATATCACACCTTTAATGATTCTTTACTTTAGGGCTTTGACACCTTGGATATTGGTACTGTTTTTTGTCAAGAGTTGTGAATACTATCTAAATTGAGGCGGGTCTTCTGTAAATGAAACAGATACTAAATGAGAGAGATTAAGCTACTTAGTCACTGTGAGAGAAGGACTTCTATATAAGCAGAACATTTAGAACACAAATTGTAACAAGTAACTCATCCAAAGCTTCATGAATATTATTCTAGGTGAACTGCTGGGTGTGGAGAAGAGCTTTATCACCCTCTTGAAGACGGAACACAGGACGAGTTACTGCGCAGTGTGCATCAAGAGATGCCCTGCACCTCTGCCCTGTCCCAACTGTATTTTGGTAAGTGACTATCTTATTGTAATCACATATTTAAGTGAGTTCAGGCTGAGAATTCGAAAAAGTAACTCATTGTTTCCGAAAATAGTTAAGAGAGTAATTCAGCATGAAAATCTTTCCATAGTCTCCACCAGCATCTATGTCACAGCTCGTGAAGGTAGTACTGAAGAAACACATTGCTAGCCACTGAGGCATCCCCTCTCTCCACTCTGAGGGGCATTCAACCCAGTCCCTCTGAGACCACTAATGCTGCCCCAGGAGTGTCCCAACACCGTCCGAAGAAGAAATACAGTAACACCTTTTCATCACCAGTGCTCATCTCCAGACCCTCTCAGAGCTTCTAATGCACCTTCTTGTGTTATTACGTCATTATTGCCAGCGAGGGATATGTTGACCGACATCATATTAACTGACGGTGAGTTGAGCAGTCTGCAGCAAATATGCCTACAAGCCACTTTTTTCGAGAGTCAAAACAACTCTGGAATGCTGCATACCAACTCTCAGGTCAAGTCGTGAGTCAATTTCGTAGATCCCTAAGTCAAGTCGTGCTGTCGCCGGAACAGTATGTGTTTATACTGTGACAACCAGTGATGTGGGCCTGTCACTGAAGCCATAATTATAGATTTCATGGGTCATTCTCGCTCTGTCCCAGTGTATTAAGTCAGTCCACTTTCCTCTTTGTACGCGAAGTTAAAGGTTAGAGTATCTGAAATACATACATTATATACAGTTTACACCGCTGGGTGGTAACCTTATAACTAATCAATACGTGTTCCCTGCGTGGCAACAAATGGGTTGGCGGAGGATTAGTGCCGCTCCCTGGAAAACAACTAACTAAAAATACGAACAAAAAGCTTCGGACCAGGACTGACCAACAGGTCACGGCTAAGAACCCAGCAAAAGACATGGTACGGATTATGACATGGAATGTAAGGGGCACAAATGATGAGGTGAAAGAGAGAGATTGTCCTGGTGCTTCAGGGTGCAAAAGTGGATGTGTGTGGATTAACTGAATCTAAAGGAAAGGTAAGAGTGTGAGAGAATGGGAGTATGGATGGGGTATATGCGCGGGAGACGGTGAGAATGAGAGGACAAAATGAGGAGTGTGTATTGTTAGGTGCAAGAGATGAAGGAGGATATACCGTAAGAGAGTATGGATCAGTTGGATCAAGAATTGTATGGGTAAGATTGGAAGTTGGACTACGAATCTGGGCAACTGTGTGTGTGTATGCGCCAATGCAAGATCGTACAAGCAGAGAATTCTGGACAAATCTGGAAGTGTGCATGGAAAAGTTTGAAAGGAATGAGAGAGAGTTTGTGATTGGATATGTGAATTGAAAAGTTGGGAATGTGAAGATGGATGGAGTAGCTGGTGAGTGGGGTGTGCCCGCAGAAGTGGATGAGAATGGAAGTGTTCTGTTGGACATTTGTGCTGGGAGGGGGTTGGTGATAGCCAATACCCTTGTCGGACACAAAATGATCCACAGTTATACGTGGCGAGTGATGAGAAGGATGGGTGGTGAACTGAGTGAATGGAAGGCAACGATTGAATATGTGTGTGGATGATAGAACGAGAAGGTGTGTAATAGATGCAAGAATTAATAGAGGTTGGGGGAGTGGACTTTCTGACCACCACTTGGTGGTGGTGAAAGTCAAGGTTGAAATGAAGTGGAGGAATAGAAGAAGGAAAGGACAGGAGGAAGTAGTTCTTACAAGGAGAGTGGAAAGGTTACAAGAGAATGTAAAAAAAGACAGACTATAAGAGAGAAGTGGAGGAGCGATTGGGTAAATATGATTTGGAGCAGATGGGGGACGTGGAAAGTGTGTGCAAGATATTCACAGAAGAAATCTGTGCAACATATGAGGTGGTGTGAGGGGTGAAGAAAAGATGAAAGGGGGTTCAAGAAACTGCATGGTGGAATGAAGAGGTGAGACAGGCTGTGGCACAAAAGAGTAAAGCATATAGTGAGTGGATGAGAAACAGGGGCGTGGAGGAAGTTGTGAGACAGAAGAGAGATTTGTATGTAGAGAGGAAGATAGAGGTTAAAAGATTAGTAAGATAGTAAGAAGAAAGTGGATGAGGAATTTGGAAGGATTTTGAGTGTAAAGTGGAGGGAATGTAAGAAAATGTTCTGGAAAGAGGTAAAGAGAGTCAGACAGGGTGTTAAAGTAGTTGGGCAGTGAAAGATAGAAATAGTAGATTACTAGTGGAGATGGGAGAAAACGTGAGCAGATGGAGTGAACACTTTAAGGAATTGTTGAACATAGAGAATGAAAGTAATGCGAGTATAAGTAGCTGGGGAATGGCTGGGAGAAGGAGGGATGTGAGAAGAGAGGAAGAAATCAGTAGGATGGAAGTTGTGTAAGCAATGAAGAAAGTCAAAATGAGGAAAACCCAGAAATTCATGGACTGTATGATGAAATGCCGAAGCATGGGAGAGAGATAGTAGTAGAATGGATGTGGAAGATGTGCAGATTGGCAAGCAAGGAAGGTAAAGCCCCGGAGGATTGGAAGTGAGGTATAATTATTCCCCTGTACAAAGGAAATGGAGAAAAAGAAGTGTGTGGTAATGACAGAGGTAGTTGTCTAGTGTAATACGAAGAGTATATGGTAGGATACTTATTGACAGAGTTAGGAAAATAACAGAGGAATTAGTTGGAGAAGAGCAAGGAGGTTTTAGGAAGGGAAGACATTGCGTAGATCAGATATTCATTCTTCGGTCTTTAGTGGAAAAATTTTCTAGAGAAGGGAAAGAAGTTGTATGCGGCCTTCATGGATATGGAGAAAGCATATTACAGAGTGGATAGACAAGGATTGTGGAAAGTATTAAGGATATATGGAGTAAATGGGAAGTTGAATGCCGTGAAGAGTTTGTATGAAGGTGCTAATGCCGCAGTGCGTGTGGACAGTGAACTGAGTGAATTTTTTTGTTTGATGGTTGGATTGAAACAAGAATGTGTCATGTCTCCATGGTTGTTCAGTCTGTATATGGATGGGGTTATAAAAGAGATACAAGGTACCTCAGTGGATGTTAGAGCGGCTCTAGTGAGAGAGGGCAGCGTTTGGAAACTCCCTGTACTGTTGTTTGCAAATGATACTGTGTTGTTATGTGAAGACGAAGGGGAACTGCAAGGCTTGGTGAATGAGTTAGGAATAGTGTGTACGAAATGGAATCTAACGGTGAATGTAGGGAAGAGTAAAGTTATGGTCTTCAAGAGAAGTAAATTCACTGAATGTACAGTGAGGTTGGATGAGGAGGAAATGGAAACTGTGAGTGCGTTGAAGTACTTGGGTAGTGATGAGTTAGGATGGAAGTTTAGAGGGTGAAGTGCTTGAAAGGATACAACGAGGAAGAAAGGTTGCTGGTTCCTTAAAAGCAGTGATAAGAAACAGGGAAGTGAGCATGGAAGTGAGAAAGTTACTACATGTCAGTATTGTGATACTAACTCTAACGTATGGAAGTGAAGCTTGGACCTTGTTGAAGGGATAAGTCAAGAGTGAGAGAAGTGGAAATGAGTTATTTGAGAGAAACATGTGGAGTCACATGGAGAGACAGTTTGACAAATGAGGAAGTGAAGGAGTGTTGAGGTGTTGATGTGGATGTGATAGGAAGTGTTAGGAGAAACACAATGAGGTGGTTTGGCCATGTGGGGAGATGAAGAACGAGAGACTGATGAGGAGAGTGTATGTGAATGAGGTGGAAGGGGGAGAGTGGGAGGGGGAGGCTAAGGATGAGGTGGAAGGATGGAATGGAGAAGTATATGGGAGAGGGGTGTGTGAGTTGGGAGTATGGCAGTAAAATGGCAGGGGACAGGGAGACATGCAGGCGATTTGTTTGTGGCCACCCCTTATGGGCTTAAGGCGTCTGGCAATATATAGATAGATGTACAGTTTACCTTCATATATATATATATATATATATATATATATATATATATATATATATATATATAAATGTAAGACCACTAGCACTACTTGGATCAAAATGTAGTTCCACTATCACTTCAGTTATTTCTTTGGAAACATATTCCACTACCGCTACTATATAGTCACTACCGCTGGTTTAAATACAAATGGATTAATTTTGATAATATTTCTGCAGTACTCACATGTCGGCACATCGTACTAATGCCTATATTAGAAAAACCTTCCCAGTTTTGGGTTACGGCTTCCATTTACAGAAACTCAGGTAACATTAATTGTATATCATTTTCCTTTACAGTAAATACACGGACATAAAAGAATAGGTAAGTCTCTTGATAATTAGTAATAAATTAGTTTCTTTATTATGAAATCAAAATTTACCAAATTAAATGGACATATTAGGGATGTAACATATGCACATCCGCTAAGCACCCGAATGAAAATGAAATTGAGCTTCCAAATATTCACTGAAATGAACATTAGCATTTTCATCCGCCTCCGCACCTGCTGGACGAGGGTGTTGGGGATGTTTAAAACTGTTAACATTTATCCTTGCCACTGAGGAAGGAGAAACCTTGTCAAGTTGCGTCTCTCTCTCTCTCTCTCTCTCTCTCTCTCTCTCTCTCTCTCTCTCTCTCAAGTAAAAAAAAAAAACGGGGATTTAAGAGAAATTTATTTTGCACTTAATATATTTTTTTTTATCCATCCATCATCCAATCTTACGTTGCCCCATGAGGAGCGTAGGAGCCCGGGGCTAGGAAGTTGGTTCTGACAGTTAAGATGAGAGTGACCAACCTTACTCATCCCTGAGTGGCATTACGTGAGCATTAAACCCCAACCACCCCTTGGATATAAACCTTCACCGGCTCAATCGGATTGGAGCACCATAATTACCCACTAAACCACCAGGCGCCAAAATTTGGCTACATGGTTACCACCCAGCGTAGTGAATAGTTTCCTGGTGTACAGGAAACCATTTGGCTTGTCACTCAGTGTAGAGTCACCCACAGGCAGAAGGAAGAGGAAAGACTGAAGGAATGAAAGACAGAAGAGTGAGTGTAAAGTCACCCGTAGGCAGAAGGACGAGGAAAGAATGAAGGAAAGAAAGATAGAAGAAGATGGAAGGAAAGAAGGACGGAGGAGAGGACAGGGCAGACATCCGAGAGCAGCACTACATTGAGTGAGTGGATGGTGAGCGCCCCCCCTACCACAAATCAATACTAATAAAATTGGTCGTCATAGCTGGCTCCGGGCATGTATTAGTAACGCTGTGTTGTGGTGGATGGAACATATCCTGCTGTCATGGTGAGTGATTTCTGCTTATCAATGAGTATAATTTTAAAATCAAGAAGGGCAGTTTAAATAGATATTTGCGTAAACTTTTATGCTATATGTCACACTCTAATAAAAACTGTTATGAGGGCAGTGCCGGATTTAAGGGAGTTCCTGAGGTCAGTTCTTAAGTTGCTGCTGGTGGGATCACCGACTCGGGTGGGAGGTGCTTTGATATTTCAGTTTTGGCCATGTTCACCTCACCATAGATAAGCTATGCAGTATGTGTTATTATATGTTTACCAGACAGTTCTTCTGGGTACTGTTTCACTTGCTGCTATACAAAGAATCTTTGGTGTGGTGTAGTAGCAGTTGGTTTTCATGATTCCGAGACATTTTTATGACTTACAGTATATCGCAAAGTACTGTTCAGTGAATCATTAAGATATTGTTATGCTTGTTTGTACGTCTCTTTTAGCATCATCAATTGTTTTTTTTTTTCTCTCTCTCTCTCTGGCTGCTTGTGTGCATTTTTAATCCCCATCAGTCTAGGACATTTTCTCTCTCTCTCTCTCTCTCTCTCTCTCTCTCTCTCTCTCTCTCTCTCTCTCTCAATTCTACCACCAGCCATTTTTATTTTTTTCAGCTGATGAGAGAGTTTTCGAACTGACGATGCTGGATAGACATCATAAAAACAACCCTTCCATACGAAAGATTTTTCCAAAATTGAGTAAGACCGTTTGAAGGTATCAAAGCCAAAATTTAAAGGGCGTCGCAATTGTGTAGGGGTTAATATTGGAATGCGGTTTGTGGTAGGCTTGCATCGGTGTTCAACAAGCTGGGTTTTGCCGTGTAGGTCTGCTGGTGGCTTAAATATTGTTGGAACCAAGAAAAATTTTAAATGACCTTATCATCAAATCTAAATTAGGCTAGTTTCAAGTGGCTTTGCTGTTACTGCAGTTATTTTGAAGATTTTTTTTTTTATATGTCAGACTCTGGGCATAGGCTTCACAGCCAGTTCCCAAGGCCCAGTAGTCCTCTTACATATCCTACACCTCCACGTGTCACCACTTCGACGCTTACACCCACCGTCCATACTGAATGCATGCTAGGGCTGTCTCATACAGGTCCGGTGTATTGGTATTAGCAGGGGTATATTTATAACATGTCGGCGGATCTTCTGATAGATTAGTAAAGCCTACCTTATGAAAGTCAAGTCCTTAAACTTTTCCCTGTCCCAGCCAGGATTCAAACCTGGGTCCATTAGGACTGAAGGCCACCTCTCTACCGATTCAGCCACCTCCTCCCCCTACTGTACATTTCACGACAGAATACATATAAATGTAGATTTACTTAGTGCTTGTGGAGAATTCTAATTATACGTAAACCAAGTTTTTAAAGTTTGGTTAGGTTAGGCTGGGTGATTAGGTTGCCAGGAATGATTAGGTCAGTTGGTAAACAAATTTTGGTGGCTAATTTAGGTAGCTAGGTTAGGTGGCTAGTTGAAGGTAATTATTATTTTTTTGATAATGAATGGAGGAAGGAAAAACAAAGGGAAAAAAATAAGTCCATGTGACTAAAGGCATCCTCCATTCATAAAATCTATCTATCTATCTATTGCCAGACGCCTCAATCCCGTTCGGGGTGGCCACAAACAAATCGCCTCCACGTCGCCCTGTCCCCCGCCATTTCACTGTCCCGCTCCCAACTCATCACCCCCCCCCTCTCTCATATACCTCTCCACCCCATCCCTCCATCTCATCCTCGGCCTCCCCCTCCCACTTCCCCCCTCCACCTCACTCACACACTCTCCTCGTCAGTCTTTCACCCTCCATCCTCTCCACATGGCCAAACCACCTCAGGGTATTCCTCCTAACGCTTCCTATCACATCCACATCCACACCACAACGCTCCTTTATATCGTCATTCGTCAGCCTGTCTCTCCATGTGACTCCACAGGCTCCTCTTAAATAACTCATTTCCACTGCTCTCACTCTTGACTTGTGTCCTTCCAGCAACGTCCAAGCTTCACTTCCATACGTTAGAGTTGGTATCACAATACTGTCATGTAGTAACTTTTTCACTTCCATGCTCACTTCCCTGCTTCTTATCACTACTTTCAAGGAACCAGCAACCTTTCTTCCATGCTGTACTCTTTCAAGCACTTCACCCTCCAAACCTCCATCCTTACTCATCACACTACACAAGTACTTAAACGTACTCACATTTTCCAATTCCTCACCATCCAACCTCGCTTATAACAATTGGATTTAAATTCGAGTGGATTAAATGTATGTGGGAAGCAACTCCCAGGAAGTGATTTCCAGAGAGTAGTAGTTCTGGGGATAAATGAATTTCGATAAGCAGAGGTTCTGCATTGCTGGGGAGACAGTGTGAGTTCATGGGTGCTCCCAGCTGCCCGAGTATTTCGGGAGAAAATGTGAAAGGGAGGCACAATTGAAGCCAGTTCGTCAGAGCACTTACGGTAAAAATAACGATAAAATAATGCTAAAGAAGCAACATCTCTACGTACTGATAATGGAGGAAGGTCCTGCGTTATGGCAGGATTATTGATTAATCTAATGGCTTTATGTTGAATTTTGTCCAACTGCCTCAGTGCAACCACCCCACATCCACTCCACAGTGGTGAACAGCATTCGATCTGAGAACGCACTTGACTTTTGTATATTGTGGCCATCTGCTCGTCGGTGAAGAACTCACTAATTATGCTAGCATGTTAGTAGGTGGATTCATAGAGGAAGCTTAGGCTTGTTTATGTGGCTAGGTTAGGTGAGGTTAGGGTTGGTTAAGGTTAGTTAGGTGGTGGGTTAGGTTTTGTTTTGTTAGGTTGCATGATGTTTGGTTCGGCTAAGTTTCATGGTCATTAGATTAGATCAGTAGGTTTGGTGTTAGATCTGGTTAGGTGGATGGGTTAGGTTTTTATTAAGTTTGGTAAGGCTCCTAAGTTAGGTAGCTTGGTTTATTTTGGTGAGGTCAGGTTAGGAAGCAAGCTTAGGTTAGGTTAAATGAGGTCGCTAGATTACATGGTACGATTGATTTGGCTAACCTGAAAAATGGTAATGTAAATTGTACTTAAATTTTTGTAGCAAATTCCTCGATTCAAAGATGTTCCATGTGAGAAGGTCCTGAATGTTTTTAAATGGACCTGAATGATCTTGAAATATCCTGAATGAACTTGAATGGTTAAAAACCTTAGTAGCTTTTTCTGACCTGAACAGAATTGGGCCTGACTGGGCCTAAATTGACTTAAACTTACTTGGCATGACATGAGTAGGAAAGGTTAATTGGATATATTATGATGGTTATGCTGCAGACTATTATGCCGGCACGACACAGGTTTTCTTAATCAATGAGTGCACTTGTTATTTTCCATTTCTTTTCCATCTCTTCTTCCTTTTCCACGTCCATTTCTCTCTCTATCAGGTCTTAACCCTTCCTTCTAGCGCAGTTCTAGTGCAGTAATATCCTGCCTACTTTGTTCCCGCTTTGCTTTTCCCAATTAAAATTTTCACTTCTTTTGAATAATCGTTTACTACTTCCCCCCCTCCAGTAGTCTGTTCACTTTGACTATGCGCAAAATAAGTATCTCTCCATCATGAATGTCGAGCTATAACAAGATATCAGGAGTGGAGTTCAGTGCTAGTCATGAAAAAGTGCTATGGAGAGGATGTAGAGCAGCAGCACTGTCCCTTCAACCTTTTCTCAGTTGTGCTTAACCTTTATTTTTCATATTTTCTTCATTCCCTTCCCTATGTTAACAAGACTATGTTTGTTATCATTTCTTAAACACAAAGAACAAAGCCAAATGCTACTGGTATTATAAATTATCATCAAATGCATTTTGTTTCTTAGACTTTGTTTTACATCCGCATCGCGAGAATACGAAAGCCGAATATCAGCATCTACAGTCCCAAAATGAAAATGCTTGATATCCGCATCTGCTTGCACATCCGTGGATGCTTGAAATCTGACATCCAATGCATTATTACAACACACACACACACACACACACACACACACACACACACACACACACACACACACACACACACACACACACACACACACACACACACACACACACACACACACACACACACACACACACACACCGCTCGCTGGTGCAGTGGTAACGTTCTCGCTTGCCAACTGGTGGACGGGAGTTCGCGCCTCGCTTAGGTTGCGAAAAGTTTCACTGACGAAGTGGGTGGTTACTGTCCCCCTTGAGCAAGGGGACGGGTGTGTGCGTGTGTGAAGGTCACAGCCTTGCCCTTAGATCGGACTGTATGAGCTCTCAGCTCCCTTCCGGGAGGGTAAAAGCTGACGATCACGACCATCAAGTGATCCTGACCGACCCGGTGACCCGGTGAATTACGCACACACACACACACATCGATATCGTTTCGTTTCGTTTTTAAAGGCTCCAACATGCTTGCTTGCGTCGGCCTTGGTCACCTAATGACGGTTCTCCATGCAGCCTCCCTGTTCAGTCCCTTAACCCTGAGGTCACACTTAATGACCTCGTCCCATGTCTTTCTCGGTCTACCCCTCATTACCCCTCCCCCAATATTAACACTTCTCACCTTCCTCACCCAGTTATCATCCCCCATCCTCTCCACATGTCCAAACCATCTCAATCAAGCTCTCCTCATCACAACACCAATACACTCCAGTCCCATCCTACCTCTCAACTTTTCCATCGTAAACCCAGTCCCCCCCAGACCTTGCACGCAGGGACGCACTACACATCCACCTAATCATTGTCATTTCTGTGCGTCTGAGCAGGCGAATATCCTCCTCCTTTACTGCCCAGGTCTCACTACCATACATCATATATATATATATATATATATATATATATATATATATATATATATATATATATATATATATATATATATATATATATATGGAGCCTCTGTGGTACAGTGGTAAAGTGTGCGTTTTCGTACACTGAAGAATGAGGGTTCGCGCCCCGCTAGGGTAATAAACTTTGGGAGCGTTCTTCTGGCCACGTACTGAATTGGCGGACACAAAGTGTGCTGTGGTTGAACCAGTGTCGCATACTAAAGTATGCTTGCACCCAGTCGGCTTGCGCGGTCCGATTACACTTGGTTCACAGACTACACACACATCCAAAGCCACTCTAACACAACAATTACACTTACAAGCACTTCTCACCCTACATACAATCTCTACTAGACAGCCTAAGCCACTTGGTAGAGATACATTGGCTGTATCGTCCCCACTTCGGTAGGGATAGGCCGGTCCTGCAGTGGAGACTCAAACGGCTGATGAGATGAGATATACAGTATATATATATATATATATATATATATATATATATATATATATATATATACACGAGTATATATTATATTATATATCATCATCATCATCACCATCATCCAATCCTATGTCGCCCCACAGAGGAGCGTAGGAACCCGGGGCTAGGCAAGTTGGTCCTGACATTTAAGATGAGTGACCAGCCTCACTCATCCCTGAGTGGCATTACATGAGCAATCAACCCCAACCACCCCTTGGATATAAACCTTCACCCGCTCAATCCGATTGGAGCGCAATAATTATAAACCACCAGGCGCCAAAAATTTGGTTATATGGTTACCACCCAGCGTAGTAAATGGTTTCCTGGTGTACAGGAAACCATTTGGCTTGTCACTCAGTGTAGAGTCACCCACAGGCAGAAGGAAGAGGAAAGAATGAAGGAAAGACAGAAGAGGGAGTGTAAAGTTACCCGTAGGCAGAAGGACAAGGAAAGAATGAAGGAAAGGAAGACAAGAGGATGGAAGGAAAGAAGGATGGAGGAGAGGAAAGGGCAGACACCCGACAGCAGCACTACATCGAGTGAGTGAATGGTGAGCGCCCCCATCTACCACAATTATATATATATATATATATATATATATATATATATATATATATATATATATATATATATATATATATATATATATATATATATGAAATACCTTAAATGAAGAAAGAGTTTGAACAATACACTTACTTATTCATTAGCTAATTAAGAATTAGTACTATATCATGTTTCATTGTCAAATTTGCCATAATTTAGTTATGAATAATAACAGATGACAACCCTACCGACGCATACGGTTTCCTGGCGTGCACCACACGCAGACTTGTCCGATTCTTTTCCAACACTAAATATAACTAATACTAGCAAGAAGCGAGTACCGTTTGAAACACCTTAGGCATTAACATCGCCACTATTTTACTGCTGTTGGAAAAAATAGTGAACTACAGCTACTCGCCACAGAAAAAAAACAAAAAAACAAGAAGCAGTGCCAAGGCACAGCAAACCCGTCCCCGGCAGCCATTTAAGTGCTGACGTATAAACACAACAGGATATCTAGTCAAAGATGTCACATATCAAATTTGGAGTAAATCGGGTGAAAATGGACGATTTTATGCTCATTTGAATTTTTAGGCCCGACCCACCTGACATTGACCTCCCCTTCCGCTAACTGGGAGGTGACCCCCTGATGTAATGAAGCATGTTATGGGATGTAGATTTGAAAGGTGCACTTTTAGGTTTTGGTTTCATGTCGATATGACGAATTTGAAAGGAGTTATGACGAAAAACGATTTTTTTTTTTTTTTAACATTTTTGGGGATTACAGCCTGGGCCTTAGCCCAGCCTGGCTTAATATTTAATCAGGTCATAGCCCATCATCCCTGTAATTTTAGTCAAAATCGCACCAGTATTTTTCGCTTAAAGTTGTTAACAGACAGACAGACAGACAAACAAACAGACAAACCGAGTGAAAACCATACCCGTCCCCGAACCCCTCTGGGGCGGGGACGGATAAAAAAAAAAAAAAATGCGTAACGGCACTACTTGTAGCTCTGCTGCACCCAACATTCTCTCTCTCTCTCTCTATTACAGAGAGAGACGATCTGCAACTGATTGTAGTACCTAATATTTCAAACAATAAATAAACAGACGTATTTATCATGAGACGCAAAGACTTGGTTTTAAACTCTTTCATAACGGTAATGCTCACACATCTGTTAGTGAGGGTCTTATCAATTAATCTTGCACGGTAGGGTCTCGTAACAATGCCTTCATGGCTAAAAATTCGTCCAGTGGCTGCGTTTCAAGCGAAAAAAAAAAAAAATAATAAGATCATCATCATCATCATCATCATCCAGGCTTCTTTTATAGGCGCGTTAAGGACAAGAAAGAAAAAAAAGGAAAACTAACCACAAACGTGCCCCATTAAATTGATATGCCATGCTGATATTTATTCTCCCTCCGACCCGCACGTGACGGGCATAAACATCCACACCTACCCGCTTCACATTACC
Source organism: Coenobita brevimanus (assembly GCF_032717465.1). NCBI lineage: Eukaryota > Metazoa > Arthropoda > Malacostraca > Decapoda > Coenobitidae > Coenobita > Coenobita brevimanus. The sequence continues at coordinate 16,837,045 of NC_136992.1, read as the reverse complement.
CATTAGCTGGTGTCAGACTATCGACTATCACATCACCGGGGAAAAATAGGCGCGCAAAACCCATGTCATACACTCCTCCCTACCTGGATGATGCAGTGCTTTTGTATATCATGATAATGGATGAATAAAGTGCCACAGGCTTCAGGCCTAAGTTACGGAGATAAGCATCGCGGGTAAGTGCTTCATTAGGTCCCCAGCCACATCAGCCTACATACATCGGTGTATCGTCTACTGTTTTACCATACCGTATCTGTCCACCCTCTTGGCCTATTATGCCACCTCACAATAACAAACTCGGTCAGATACAGTCTTTCTACACCCTCTTCACACACACATTTCTCCACATGACCATACCATCTAAGCACACTCTCTTCGACTCGTGTCCACAGACGTCTGTACTCCACATCTTTCACTAATCAGATTATTCCTTAGCTATTGTATCCATCTCCGCGCATCACGCACAATCGTCCATAACCCATTTCCACTGCAGTACTCTTGACTTTTCTGTTTCATGCCACATCATAATCCTACGTCTGTGGTATTATGGGCACTTAAACTCCTTCATGGAAGCCTTACGCAGCCTCCACATGCTGAGCTCTATTTTTTTTTTTTTTTTTTTTTTTAAGTGAGACTCTTCGCAGTGTTATAGACCTTGCAGGGAGATTTCTGATCCTGTCATATAAAAGGCAATGACACAAACAAATATGCCGTACTTAAAAAATTTCTACACAGCATATAACAGAGTAAGGTTCTTTTATATAATAAACAGGTGTAGAGCGGGACACTTCTATCCTATAGTCGCGGCGCGCGACTCTGAGGTTGTTGTTATCGTGCCCTGGCAATCTAGCATTCATAAGTGCGTCTGATTTCGTGTATAATATGAGACGCATGTGATTCATGTATAATATGTTCGTGTATAATAATATTCGTGTATAATATATTCACTCATAATAATATGATTCGTGTATAACAGTGGTTCCCAACCTTTTTGGTCCTGTGGCCCCCCGAGAAAATTATGAGAAGCTCCATGGCCCCTATATAACTCAGATCGTATATTTATATATTTTTAATATTTGATATTGTGCAGAAAACGGTAATTACCCCAGTATACTTAAGGCTAAACTAGCACAGTAAGGTATATTTCATACTTGATTTCTGTCAGGTTTTACCCAGACCAAATACCTTATAATATCTTATATTACCAATAAGGCCCATGGCCCCCCAGTCAATGTCCCATGGCCCCCAGGTTGGGAACCGCTGGTGTATAATATGATACGAAATCGGACGCATACTTTGAATGATAGGTTGCCAGGGTACGATAATGACAACCTCAGACTCTTGCGCCGCGACTATAGTGAGATTTACATACAAAGCTACTCAAAGATCAGACACGTCAACTAATAGTGTACTAAGTTGGAACCGTTACATTACTAGGCTGCTGTGTACAAGGTAAATACAAATTCTTAGCTTGCGACTCAATGTTTTCGAGTATTTCTTACCCTATATCTCTGAACTAAGAGACTTAGAGGAGGCTGGAGTCGAGAGAGATGTGCCCTTCCACCTCTAGCCATTCTTCATATATCCTTTAGCCACGTTTTTTTTTCCCCCTTCACTGACCTCTCTGAACAGCAACATTAAATCCATTTCCATTAATCTCTTCGAGAGGGTTGTTACACCGGGTTATTCAGCTGGGGTTGGCTGCTGCACTGTAGGGGGTAGTCCTCATCACTTAGGTTGGGCTTCATTTGTTTTCTCTCCTTGTAAATCAGTCGACTCGGATTGATCCTTATCATTGCTTATACACCGTGCTTCAGATTGGATCGCACTTGAGTCAGTATTGATGGTAAGTTGAGGCAGAATCGGCCGAGATAGGACGACATCACATGATCACTTCACAAGGTCAAACCCAGATTAGTGGCTGGGCATTGGCCAGTAACACCTCCATTCTTGAAGAAAGAAATTTACAAGGGGAAAGTTCTGTACATCTCACAAGGTTACATCCTAGAAAACCAGTCTGCTAAAACATTCCTTTCCTCCTTGACATATTGGACATCCAGGTCGTACTCTTGGAGGAATAGAGCCTGGCATGTTAATCTCTGATTCTTCTCTCAAAATTTTTGGCAAGAAGTAAAGTAGGTGGTGGTGTGTTTACACATCATCAGGAGTTGAGCCTGAACCAACTTACATTGAGATATTATTTCACAGGCAAGTATGAGCGGTAGGGGTTCCTTTTCAGCAGTGGAGAAATTCTTCTGAGCAACATTTAACTATCTGCTAAGGTAACAAACTGATAGTTCAACGCCATAATCATTATCTTGTAACAGAACTGCACCGACACCGACACAACTAGCTTCAGCAGCTCATTTAAAGAGCTTACAGTTTTGGGGGGCTTGGAGCACAGGCTAAGTAGACAGAATAACCCTAACTTTTCAAAATGCCTCGTCATATTTTTCCGTCCACTTATATTTCACTTTAACAAGTCTATGAGGGGAGCTATAACACCAGAGAAATTTAAGACAAACCTCCGACAGCAACCCACCAGACCCAGGAATGTCTGCAATTCCCATTTGTTTTAGGGTTGTCTGAAGCTACAGTAACAAGGACCTCAGCTTTGGCATTAGGCGGACATGCTTTGCCCAGTCCTACCATGTAGCTCAAGTACTGAACCTGGGTCTTTACAAAGTCACGCTTAGGTTGGCTGAGATGACAGTTCTCAGCAGTAAGGCATCTAGCAGGATTAAGAGTTATTGATTATAATGAAATCACCAATATATGTGACACATCCCTTGATGCCACTAGTAACTTTGTTCATTAGCCTCTGGGACGTGGCTGGAGCATTGTTCATATCGTATGGCATTACTTTGCATTTGTAAGCATGACAGCCAGTCACAAAGCAGGAATTTTCTTGGATCCTTTCTGTAAGTGGGACTTGCCAATATCCTTTCAGTTAATCAGTTTTGGTAATGAACTCTGATTCGCCTGTATTGTCAATGCAGTTATCTGTGCAGTCATCTACTCTTGGATTTGGGAAGGTGTCAGTCTTAGTGAGGGAATTGACCCTTTGGTGGTAATTCATAAACGATAGGACTCTCCGGATTTTGGAACTAAGGTGACTGGGGAACACCACTCGCTCTGGTGTGGCTCAGTCAACCTCTGTTACAACATGGAGGTCAGCGTCTGCTGGAGAATGGACTGCTTTTGCGGACTCACACGGTAGGGGGGCTGGTTCACCGGAAAGAAGTCGCCAACATCATCGTGGTGTGTTGCATCCGTCAGCCCAGGGGTGTTTTGGAAAACATTAGGATACTTCCCTAGAAGGGCAACCAGGTCGGCATGTCGTTCAGCTCTTAAGTGAGAGAGTTTATCAATTAACTCCATCCGTGCCTCCTGGTTTTCTCTCCAATTGGCAGTCTAGTCCGCCGTCAAGGGGCAGCCTGCCTCATTCACTGTCCCGAAGGGTGACACCACCCCTGCAGCACAAGGGGGTCTCGCCTTCTCTTGCTCGAAGTACTCCTTCATCATGTTGACATGGCACAACTTTCATGCCTTCCTCTGGTCTGGGATCTGAACAACGTAGTTAACATTACCAATCCACATCTCTACTGCCTAAGAACCATGCCTTTAATGCCTGTCCACGAACAGGGAGCAGTGCCAGCACTGTCTCTTGGGTGAAACACCCCTAACCTGCTTGCTTTAATCATACCGGCACTAACTCTGACTTCATTTGAGAGGACTCCAATTTACCTTTGCCACTTCTAAACTCTTTGTTAGTCTTTCTTTGAAATCTGAGATACGGGGAAACAGATTAACGTGACCGTCATCATTGATCCATTGTTCCTTAAGCAGCTTTGATGGACCTCTCACATTGTAACCAAAAATCAGCACAAATGGGGAGTAGCCTAAGGACTCATTTGGTGTCTCTCTGGGTGTAAACAACAGGAAGGGAAGACCTTTGTCCCAGTCCTTTTCATGAATAATACAATACTTCTTCAACATTTGTTTGAGGGTGATGATATCTCTTCAGTGCTCCCTGACTCTGGAGATGGTTGGCTGAGGAGGGAGATCCCTAACACTTTGAGAGTTTGTCTGAATAATTTTGATATGAAACTGCTGCCCCGATTTGATTACTCCTATTTTTAGAAGACCATACGTCGAGAAAAAAAATAATTATCTCCCTTACCACTTCTTTAGCTGAAGTGTTTCTCAAGGGTTGGCCGCAGGATACGTAGTGGCCATGTCCAGTATAGCCAGAATATACTGGGCCTGATGAGATCTTTGGCAGAGGTCCACAGTATCAGCAAGAACTCTAGTGAATGAGGCATCAAAGCCAGTAAGAGTAACCAGTGGCACTACAGGAATAAGCTTGCTACTCTTACCAACCAGCTGGCAGGCGTGGCATGACGTACAGTACTGGGAAACGTTGGCAAATTCCAGGCCAGTAGAAATGTTGCCAGATGCGAGACTGAGTCTTCCTCACAAGTGTCTTGCCAAAGTAGAATCATGAGCAGTTGCTATCTGCCTCCATACCTGTGGAACAACCACTTGATGTACGTTTTCCCACTCATAATTATGAGCAGCGTGGGGGTTCTCCACCGACGCTTCAACAAACCATTCGCTGTTGGGCAGAAACACTCAGGCAACTCAACCTCACGTTCTTCCTCACTCACTGTAGAGTCAAAGCTGCAATATCTGCATCAGATCTCCGTTTACTAGGCAGTCTTAAACCTGCATTACTCTGTGGGGGGCCCTCAACCTCAAAGTCAGTCAACTGGGTATCAGGAATAGAAATATCAACTGGGGTATTTGCCTTCTTAGTGTGACTGGTAAAATATATGGTAGAATACTCATTGATAGGGTTAGGCATATGACAGAGGAGCTAGTTGGAGGAGAACAAGGGGGATTTAGGAAGGGAAAAGGGTGTGTAGATCAGATATTTGTTCTAAGATGTTTAGTGGAGAAGTATCTAGAGAAGGGAAGGAAAGTGTACTCTGCCTTCATGGACTTGGAGAAAGCTTATGACAGAATAGATAGGAAAGGTATGTGGAAGGTATTAAGAATATATGGAGTGGAGGGGAAATTGTTGAGTGCTGTGAAGAGTATGTACGAGGGAGCTAGGGCTACGGTGCGAGTGGATGGTGAGCTGAGTGAGTTCTTTGATCTCAATGTGGGACTGAAACAGGGGTGTGTAATGTCTCCATGGCTGTTTAATATATATATGGATGGGGTCGTAAAGGAGGTACAAGGTAGGGCAGTGGATGTGGGGGTGGCCCTAATGAATGAGGGTGAGATTTGGAAGCTTCCGGTGTTGCTGTTTGCTGATGATACAGTATTGTTGAGTGAAGATGAATGGGAGTTGCAAGGTTTGGTGAATGAATTTGGGACAGTGTGTAGGAGGAGGAAGCTGAAAGTTAATGTAAACAAAAGTAAAGTTATGGTGTTTGAGAGGAATGAAGTCACAGAGTGTGAAGTGAGGTTGGATGGTGAGGATATGGAGAATGTGAGTGCATTCAAGTACTTGGGTAGTGTGATGAGTAAGGATGGAACTTTGGGGGATGACGTACGTGAAAGGGTACAGCAGGGAAGGAAGGTTGTTGGCACACTGAAAGCAGTGATGAGAAATAGGGAGGTGAGTATGGAAGTTAAGAAGTCACTGCATGATGGTATTGTGATCCCTACCCTGACGTATGGAAGCGAGGCGTGGACCTTGCAAGAGGGGAACAAGTCAAGAGTGAGAGCAGTGGAAATGAGTTACTTGAGAGGAGCATGTGGAGTGACATGGAGGGACAGGTTGACGAATGAAGAAATGAAGGAACGTTGTGGGGTAGATGTGGATGTGGTTGAAAAGATTAGGAGAAATACACTGAGGTGGTTTGGACATGTGGAGAGGATGGAGAATGAAAGACTGACTAAGAGGGTGTATGTAGGTGAGGTGGAGGGAGGGAGAGGGAGGGGTAGACCGAGGATGAGGTGGAGGGATGGAGTTGAGAGGTATATGAGGGAGGGGGGGGTGAGTTGGGGGGAGGGGAGTCAAATGGTGGGTGACAGAGTGACTTGGAGGCGTTTTGTCTGCGGCCACCCTTTGCGGGATTAGGGCGTCGGGCTATAGATAGATAGATAGACTTCACTAGTATTAACATTACCACTATCACGACAGGATTTTGCCGTCATGGCTCCAGTTACAGCACAGGCAGGGAGCAATGTAGGGCACTCCACCTTCAATTCTTTGGTCCTTTGCTCACTTGTGGAACTTTTCGACATACAGGGAACCACGGCTGGATTAAGCATGTGGGAGGCCCGGGGCCCGCTTGGAAGGGAGGCCCCCTTTCCAACTCCCCCAATGCATACACCACAGACTGGTAACCTAAATCCTAATATATAAATAGGACACTTTTAGTTAGGAAATACTGAACGGGGACTATTCATCCAATGCTGTAATATGTAAGAGGGAGGCCCCCTCTTGGTGGGTGGCCCAGGGCCCGGGCCCCTTGGGGCCCCCCCCCCTTAATCCGGCGGTGCAGGGAACTGCACCCACTTGTCGTCCTGCTAAGTCATTACGTAAAAGAAAAGTGACCCTTTTCACGGGTAAATGGTTCATGATTGCCCCACGTGCTAAACCTGTAACTAATTCTGACAGGGGCATCACTTTAGTCGTGGGGGACGGACACACAATCAGCACTTCCCTTTAATAAAGCACATTCATCAGACTCAGCTATTTGAACGCAGTCATATTCACCAATTCCTTATTATCCAACCTCACATTGCATTCTGTGAATTCATTTCTCTCAAAGACCATAATGTTGCTCATGCTTACATTTACCTTTAGAGTCTGTTTCTTACATACACTCTCAAACTCATTTTCCAAGGTTTGCAGGTCCCATTCATCTTCACAGTGCAATAAAGCCAGTTTCCATCCATAACCTTTTTCATTAGGAACACTCCAACATCCATTGCTCTACCTTTTATGTCTTTTATAACTCCATCAACGTATAGATTTGACCAGGGAAAAATTCTTCATCCCTGTTGCAATCCAACATTCAGATCAGAGAACTAACCTAGCTCACTCTAACATGCAGTGCAGTCCTAGCATCCTCATATAAACTCTCCACAGAGTTTAGTAACTTTTCATCTACTACATATATTTTTGATACCTTCCACATTCCCTATTTGTCTGTTCTTGTCATATTCTTTCTCCAGATACATCAAGGCAGCATATAACGTCTTTCCCTTCCCTACATACTTTTCCGTGAAAGATTTTAGAACAAATAGGCTATCTGATCTACATTGCCCTTTCCCTTCCGAAAACCCTTTTGTTCTCCAATTAGTTTTTCGGTTATTTCACACACTCTGTCAGTAAGTATCCTATCATATATTTTTCCAATTACACCGAGAAGACAAATGCCCCTATGAGTGCCACACACTTCCCTTTACCCTTTTCCTTTGTATAGGGGAACAATTATATCTAACCTCCAATTCCTTGGGACCCTATCTTCCTCCGAGGACAATCTGCACATCCTTCATAACCACTCTGTCATCATCTCTCCCCTGTATTTCAGCTTTTAGCGTCATACTCCATCAATTCTGGAGGTGTTCCCCATTTTGACTTCTTCATTACTTCAAATATTTCGCTTCTACTGATCTCCCTACTCACCTCCCGTCTTCATCAAGCAGTTCTCTAACCGCTTTTACTGAAGCTAGTTCTGTTCTCTGTATTCAACAATTCCTTAGAGTGTTCTCCATCTGTTTACAGTTTTCTCCCATCTCCACCTAAATTCTGACTTTTTTGTCTTACACTTCTTTACTGCTTCGCATGTCATCCTGTTTTTCTAGCATTACCTTCACTTTACACTCAGCTTTCTTTCCAGTTCCTCATCCACTATTTTCTTACTCCTACAAATCTTTTTACCTTTCTTCTCTTCTTTACATACAACTCTCATTTCCGTCTCAGAACATCCTCCATTCCTCTACTTCCCATCGAATCACTGTCTTCTCTGCCACAGCTTGTTTCACTGTTTTATACCAACATGCTCCTCCTGGCACACCTTTATTTTATTTACCCAGTCTCTTCTCCAACTCGCTGTTTTTCTCCTCTCATCCTCCTGCAGCCATTCTGCTCTCTGTGCAGAACTGCTTCCTCCTTTCTTTCTCGACCTGCTTTCACCGAAAGCTTTTGCACCTCTGTCTTGGACCTCTATGTTGTGATCATAGTCAACTCCCCCAACACTCTTGTGTCTTGCACAGATCTTCTTACACACACACACACACACACACACACACACACACACACACACACACACACACACACACACACACACACACACACACACACACACACACACACACACACACACACACACACACACACTTCTCAAACTTTTCTAAACATATTCCCACATTCACCCAAAACTTCATCTTTCACTCGAGCCGCGTGGTTCTTTGGTAGGCAGACACACAAACAGTCGTCCACGTTTGAATTCTCACTTTCATTCTTCCCTATACAATCCCAGTGGCGTATATGGGGGGGGGGGCACTCGGCCATGGCCCCCCCCCCTTTTGTCTCAGTAGGCCTACATATATGCAGATCTAAATACGTATACAAGTAGTCAGTGAATTCAGCCGTAAAAAAGGCTGCTTGATTTCGAATGATCAACTCTCACACGAATATAGTGAGTAAGGAAGCTCTCTCTCTCACTCTCTCTCTCTCTCTCTCACACACACAACTTCATTAATGAGAGTTTTAGTTTAATTTACTTAATGTTTCATAGACAGTACTCTCTCTCTCTCTCTCTCTCTCTCTCTCTAAGTCATTAATGCGAGTTTTAGTATAATTTTATAAATGTTTCATATAAAAATGAAGCACTGCAACTTCCAGAAATGAAAGAATCAACAATTGTTTATATGATCTAGCAGTTTTTTTTTTTTTTATACATACTGGGTACTGTGGAATTCCCTAATTAAATATTTTTCAAACAGCTCATTTTTGTTTTAGCCAAGATACATAAGCTTCTTTATATTGTTTTGCCACTGAATATCAAATTAGTGCAATATATCTCTCATAAGGCCTCAGAATGCCCCTAAAAATGCTTGATTTTCAAAAAATATTCCTAGGGGGACTTACAGCGCCCCCCCCCAGCTGTAGAGGCTCGCTTCGCTCGCCCCCCGCCCGTTAAAAAAATCCTGGATTCACCCCTGTGCCCCCCCCCCCTTTCTATGGACCTATATACGCCACTGTACAATCCGATATATAACTGATCATTACTTCCCTATATTTGTCTTGTAACTCATGCATTTAGCAATAATACACCCTAATTTGCCCTCTCATTCTCATGTACTTCAGCACATTAATCAATCCATACTCCCCCTACTGTCACACAGTCACCACTTCACATGGTCTTCCAGTTCACATTTTTAACTAAGCCTTCAAGAACATACTCATCATGCAGTTATTTGCAGTTCAGTGTCCATTACACATTCGGTGTCTGATGCATGACTACAGTAAGTCTAAGCAAATATGCATTATCCATTATTAATTTTATTTATTTATTTTTCTGCTGTTCATAGTCCTTCGCATATTCACAGGTTGTGTTCTGCAGTGTGGAGTGCCAGACAGAAGGGATGGCTGGGTGTCACTGGCAGGAATGTCCTGTTCTGCCAAACTTGTGCAACGTAGAATTGACAGAAGATTCAATCAGAACATACAAACTAATGATGAAGGTTGGTTATGAAGCTGTGAAGACCATGGTACCACAGCTGAAGTCCGAAGTAAGAAATCAATCCCCTGGGACACTGGGCTTCAGCAGTGAGGGCATCTATGATGGTACCCACTATAGGTCTGTGTTTCATTTGGTTACAAACAAAGACAAAGTATCAAGGCCCAACATACTCAAAAGCTGCATTGAAGCTTTTATCACAACCAAGCTGCTGCAGAAGACCCAGCGCTACTTCATCAACAGAGATGGGACTTCCTTCACACCGAGCCAAGAGGACCTGCTGATGACTGGCAGCACTGTCCTCCACCATCAGCTCAGTTTGCCCTGCAACTCTCTTCCCATTGTAGACGTACAGGTGAAATTCAACAGGAATTGTTTTTGATGTATTAGAGCTCTAAAATATTTTCCCTAGCATATTACAAAAAAATATGATTGCTATTAGTCAGGACTGATGATACAGTATATCACTGAAACTTGGAAGGCTTACATTCCCAACAAACCAGCGAATACTAATACAGTAACTGCAAATACTCCTTACAGACCCAAAGATAATGTACACAGTTGGTAGATAATCGTGCAAAGACCATGAACAGTCAGTACAGTATGCATAATATTTTCATAATATCTGGAATAAGAGGTTAATATTTTACTTTCCCCTACCTTCATAGAAAAAAAAAAAAAAAAAATCGAGGTTTGGTTCATGTTGCTAGTAAACAAGGGCTAATGTAGGTCTACAGTTTTCAGCTAACGTTAAAATGTATAGGACTTTTTTAGTCAGCATTTTTTATGCCAGAAAGAAGGAACCAAAGGCCAGGAGCCCGCAAGAGTCTTCCCTCCAAGAAAAAAACAAAAACAAGATAACAGAGAGCAACATTCAAGATCCGTTCATTTCGAGATACCTGGGCACACTGCGTTTGAAAGACTGGAGATCATAGGCAGAGGAAATCGAGACAGAGGGAGACCTGTTGCATACATGAAGGACTGGGAGTAATTGTTGATTCTTCCATTAGAGAGCTGGGCAGAAAAGGGATGAGACTTTGTTCCTAGATGGGTGTGACACCCACTGTAGTGGTGGAGAGATGCAAGCAGACAGTTCATAGGAGCAGTGGCTGTTGAAGCCAGCAGTGTGGCAAAGACACAGGCACTGAATAGAGTCAGTAAGAGGAGGAGAGTTAATGGTTACTGGTTTGTTAAGCGAACCATTAGCCACTAATCTGGACTGAACTTGCGACAAACTTGGTAACAAACCAAATTTCGATTTGATCAAATTGCCAAATCAAATTTTACCCAATTCCATGAGTTGGACTCATCACAAGAACTAATTCTTAAGGTAGGAGAGAGAGAGAGAGAAAGAAATTAAAGAAACATGTCTAAATTTCTAGAATGTTCCTCACATCTTCATATAAAAACCACCAATCATATCCTACAGCACAACACTGTCCCTCCATCATAACTGTGTCCTCCCCAACACACCGTCTAATCCTGCCTTTGTACAAGCATTTACATGATAATCTTCCAGCCTTGCGGGCCATCAGCACTGTCTCTGCCGTCATTGTCCCACGGAGTTTGGAGCACTCTGTACCTGAATCGTCTGCAGTCACCCCTTCTAATTGCAGCATCCTGAGTGTCGGGCAAGGGAAGGTTGACCGCCTCCATGTCCATGGCGAGAAGACCTGGATTGCCAGTGCTGCAATGACTTCGTCACTCTCCTGAGCCCTCCTCTTGTCTCTGGTGTCCAGCAGATCCTTGGCTTCACTCCAAATGTACCTCCCAGGTCCACGATATTTTCACAGACGATTGTCTTGGATGATTTTCGGCCTGGTTCTTCTGCAGCTGGGTCTTCCATTCACAGTCCCCTTTCAGGTGTCCCTGTTGCCTTCACGCCCAACACTCTTCCGTCTTGTTGATCTTTTTTGTTGGTCTCTCTTCCACTTGTGGCAGTCTTTCTTTTGGTGTCCAGTCATCTCATAGAAGACGCATGCTTTTTAAAACATATTCATGTCCTTGACTGAGCCCTTACATGCCTTGAAGTTTGTGTGGAAGCTTGAGTAGCAGGACCTGAAGTAGGACTCAGATTCAAAGGCAATGACAAGGGCTTCGTTCAGGCTCACTGGTTTGGCCTGCCTCACATGAACCTTCAGCTGGGGCTGTCAAGGTCATCAGTGAACTGATCCCCAAAGCAGCACCATCAGGAAGTCAAAATTGGCTCCTGGGTAAGCTTTATGAGCCAAACTGTCTAGATCCTGGGCCAATTCTTGTAAAGGCTCTCCTCTTATCCGGGTTCGAATCTGGGACTGGGACCTGAAGACCAATCCCTGGTGTTTTTTCCCGTGCCTCCGCACATCATAATCAGTGCCAGCAAGTTGTTACCCCATTTTAGGCTCGTGGCCAGATGAACTGCACATTGCCAGTCATCCCACCCATTCTCACTGGCAAAGGGCTCAAATTGGGCATGGCGAGCCTCCCAAGATACTTTGCCATCAAAATCCTGAGGCTTTTTCTTCAGTGGCATGTGCATACCGCCTTGGACGACACTATTGTGACTCTGGGACATATTCAGGGGCCTTAGGATTCCACGTCTCATTTTCGCCCTCCATGCACCTGTCACTGGCAATCAAGAGGTGTGTTGTGTGCTGACTTTTAACCAAACAATGTTCAAGGACATTTACGGTGTTACTCAATTCTCTCTTTATGCTCCACAATACAGGAAACTTCTTCCTTCACTTATTTTACTTGGTTGCTTATTCTCTCTACCTCGCTGTACCCCACTTCTTGTTGCCTCTTTTTCCCAGTTGCAACTCTCAGCTCCACACACCACTTCTCACGATCCTTTTGAAACACCTGATTCCAAGCGTGGCTTTTCTCCTCAGATACCCCTCGTAGCTGGTGAAGCTTCTATCTCCGCCTAGTTAGCTGTTCCTCTAGTATTGTATAGTGTTGTGCTTGGACTCCTTGCTGTTCTTGATACTTCTTTTGTTCTTCCTGTGCTCTCAACACTGCAGATATAATCTGCCAGAGATATGTCCGCCTTTTTGGCAGCATGTCCACGCATTTACATCTGTCAAAACGTACCCCACACCTAACACCAATTTTTACACCATAGGGTTTGTGGATACGTTGAGTACGACACGTTGCCATTCCAGAATGTTAACCAAAGGCCTCTCAACAATTCAGAGTTTTATTCCTTCCAGGAAAAGCTGAGGTACACTGGCAATACACTGTGCTTTCTGTCTGTCTGTCTGTCTGTCTCTGTCTCTGTCTCTGTCTGTCTGTCTGTCTATCTGTCTGTCTGTCTATCTGTCTGTCTGTCTGTCTGTCTGTCTCTCTCTCTCTCTCTCTCTCTCTCTCTCTCTCTCTCTCTCTCTCTCTCTCTCTCTCTCTCGATACCTCTGTCCTAAATCACCTACCATTCTCACTCACTGTCCCAGAAGACAGAGAAGTCCTTTAAAATAACTCTACCACTAGATCAGTACGGAATATTTTAGAACCTAGGAGACAACTCACATTTTCCTGCACAATAATGCAGTTGAATAACAACAATAAAACAGTAATGACAAGAACTGATTCCTAAGGTAAGAGGAGGAGAAAATCAAACATCAACATTCCTAGAATCTTCTTTACATCACCAGATAAAAATCATTTGCCAAATCCTACAGCACAACAGTATATTTAATCCCTCTATCTCTTCTTTAGCCACTGTTGGCCTTGCATGCAGCTTTTAGTGTTCTATACAGGTTTGAGCCTTCGTTGGGTGCCATCGTGAGTGTCAGATGTTGCTACTATTCCTTTGTTTTTGGACTTAACCTTGTGGGTGGGGATGAGTCTGATAAGAAATGAAAGCAAACCTGCAGCAAAATTTGTGTGACATTGCTCCCTCCAGAATCTTTGTGGTACAAGATTTAGAATATCCCTGTGAAGAAGTATGTAGCAACCCTCTAGAAACATCTCATGAGGTATGTTGCGTCCAGTGGGTTAAAGACCATGACTGCCCTAGACACGTGCTGTGGTACTAGGATATTGTTCTTTTAATTCTCTCCGACATTGAGAGTATGTTTTTCACCCTTGTTTGTTTGTTTGTTAGCAGGCTTACTAAAAAACTAAAGGAGAGATTTGGACGAAATTTGGTGGGTAGATAGCCCATGTCCAAGGGAACAATCGATTAAATTTTGGGACCGATCCAGATCGTATTCCAGATTCTGAATCCGGAAAACTGTTTTTGCGAAACCCTAATCAAGTCTTTCCGACAAGGACAGTATGTTTTCAACCCTGTTTGTTAGTTTGTTAGTTGTCTGTTAGCAGGATTACTCAAAAACAAAAAGAGATTTGGACCAGATTTGGTAGGTAGATAGCCCATGTCCCAGGGAACAATCGATTGGCTTTTGAGACCGATCCGGATCGTATTACAGATTGTGGAGCAGGAAAACACTTCTTGCGAAACCTTAATCAATGATGAGATAACCTAACCCATTATGAAGAGTGGTATGGAAATTACGTTGCCCTTATCGGAGAGAGGCCCTGCTCTGAGTGCCCCTCTAGTTCTAGAAAATGTTATGTGTGCATTATAACTGTGAATGGCAATAGATATTTTTGAGCTGCACGTGAAAATGAGAGATATGTGCATACAATGGTATGGTTGCTGACTTGCCAACTGAAGATCATTATTCATGTGTTGTCTAATACTATGTCTACTAAATTTGATTTATGTATTATGATCCATAACATTAACTAGTATCTTTCTACTTTAAAATGAAAATAAAGTGGCAAGAAACCCCGAGCTGTCGATGCAAAGCATCGCTTGGTATGCCTCAGGCAAGAGTTTTGCATGGACTTTCCATACAGTCTCCAAGACATTGCTGACCTAGTCAGTTCATCGTCCCTTCATACTGTATCAGTGACAAAAGTTTGGTCGAAATCCATCAAGGGGTTCAAGAGATATTGCACTCTTAGAGATAAACTAAGCTGACCCCGTATGACCTTTGACCCTTGACTTTGCTGACCTACTCAGTTCATCATTCCTTCATACTGTATCATTGACAAAAGTTTGGTCATAATCCGTTGAGGGGTTCAGGAGATATCGAGCCCACAAGCATAAACTAAGTCAACTCCATATGACCTTGACCTAGCTGACCTAATGGGTTCATCATATCCTCATACTGTATCATTGACAAAAATTAAGTAGAAATCCGTCGATGGGTTCAGGAGATATCACGCCCTCAATATTGAAACGGGCACACACTCACAAGGATAAACTAAGTCAGCCCCATATGACCTTGACAATTGACCTTTGACCTTGCTGACCTAGCTATTTAATTGACCTTTCATACCGTATCACACAAAAAAGTTTGGTCAAAATCTGGTAAGTGGTGCAGGAGATATCGCATCCACAATGATGAAGTAAGTCGACCCAGTATGACCTTGACCTTTGACTCTTTGACCTAGCTGACCTAATTACTTCACCATCTCCTTCTACTGAATCAATGACAAACGTTTGGTGAAAATCCATCAGTGGGTTCAAGAGATATCGTGCTCACATTAGTGCTATTGACACACATACGCCCACCCCCACGCACGGACAGATCAATCACTTGATGCCTCCACCATATTTGGGCGGAAGCATTATATGTGACAGATAACAACACCTAATTGCAGTCCCACCAACTAATAATGAATGACCAGTGATTCGTGCCATTGCCTATCACTTATTAGTCACTCGGCTAGTTGCCATAATTCACTGGGGGAAGCAAAACCATGTGCCAGTGCACTGCAGCAGGGGCAAGATTATGGTTATATGACCCGCACACCATCGGTGTTTTTGTATATACATTACGACCAGATTTACGCCAGTCATCCCCACACATAATTACAAGCAGCATCATGTCATTTCTTCCTTCAGCCTGACTGATTTGATGTGCATCACATCCAACATTCTGATGCAGCGTCATAACACGGGTGGAACCTTAGCTTACATGCTGCATATCACCCTCATATCAAAAAAGAGCTCTTAGCTGAAGACATCATTGTCATCGAGAACCCTCAGAACTTGTCAATCAAGACTGAAATCATAATTCAGTGCTGCTTGGATTTATTGACATAAAAGGTATTGTGCATACAGATTTCTCCTGATTATGCTACTGTTAACTGAGATTTGTGCTTGAAAATTTTAAATCGTTTGTGTGAGGCAGTGAGAAACAAACGCAGTACGAAGTGGAGTGATTGTTGGCAACATCACTGATGGGATACAGCGTGAAACGACGTGCGTCCTGAAGAGTCAGGATAAGAGTTCAGTGATGTTTTCATCAGCAGTATTGGAACAAGTCTGTGGATGTAGACGGAGAGTACACTGAAGATGATAACTGAAGTGTGTGGCTTATGCTCAGTCTAGCTTTGTTTTACCACCCATAATCAAAACTGTCAACGTCTCATACATATGTAAAATGGAATGGTCGCCGACTAGCCAGCCCAAGACAACACGCAGTTTTTGTCTGATATGAGTTTCTTGTTATTAAGCACAATATGATCTGTACTTCAATTGCGAATGGTAATTTATATATATATATATATATATATATATATATATATATATATATATATATATATATATATATATAGATATAGATATATAGATATAGATAGATAGATATGTAGATATAGATAGATAGATATATAAATATAAGCGCAAAATTGATAATTAGCGAGAGAGAAGAGCATACAATGTCGTGGTCAGAAATTATCCAACCCATGCCACCATCGCTGGACTGTACATATTAAGAGTAAGGATAGTATGCAGTACTGAAACATTTATATAAAAAATAATGTGGTCTCTGCTTAATAATTGTTAACAATAATCAAGATATGTTGAGATCTAAAATGAAAATAAGTGTGTTGCTTAGTCTGGTGTCTTCAGTAAGGCCAACGTCAATAGTCTGATGGTAATGCTATCTATCTATCTATATACCTAGGCTGCTTCCCCCAAGGAAAGGGAGGTAGCCGAGACAGGACGACTCACACTCCATTTACTCATCCATTCAAACACATTCATTCGCATCTTAGCCCCAAAGGGGAGAACGGACAGATCCTCACCGCATCACACCGCACAAGGGTCAACTGCGCAATGCAAGCAGTGACATCCACAGCAGGGCCCGACAGCAGAACTGGTTTACCCCTGCCACATCATAACAGACCCATCCCCTTACCCACACCTGACCTGACTAGCTGATCAGACCAAATGCGGGAGCATATCCCCTCAATGCTGCGTCATCACTTATTCATTCACAATTTCTCTCCATTTATTTCTGTCATGCACAGCCACTCTTCCTTGCTCAACAGACATCCCTCTCGCATCCAGCGCTCTCTTCACACTGTCCATCCATCCTATTCGTGGTCTTCCTCTCAGTCTTACACCTCTCACATCAGATCTAGTTATCTTTTTCACCAATCGCTCATTATCCATTCTCTCCATATGCCCAAACCATTGCAACACCCTCTGCTCAACTCTACCAGCCATCTCCCGAACAACTCCAGTTCTCCTTCGCACTTCATCATTTCGCACTCGATCCATACGCGTCACTCCACACATACTCCTCAGACATCTCATCTCCATTACATTCAAACTTTTCCTCTCTGCTACACCCATATTCCATGTTTCAGCCCCATATAACGCAGTCGGTACCACAACACCCTCATACAGCCTTCTCTTTACATCCATTCTAAGCAAACGACATTTAAACACTTTTTTCATTCCTCCCAGCACCTTTCCTACTTCATTAATTCTAAACTTCACTTCTGCATCTATTCTTCCATCCACAGCAACATGTGACCCTAGATATTTAAAACAATCTACCTCCTCAAGCAACTCACCATTCAAAACTATATTCATCCCCCTACCATCTATCAACCTCGTACACTTCATCACTTTACTCTTATTCTCATTTACTTTCAATTTCCTCCTTTCACACACCCTTCCAAACTCCTCTACCAACTGTCTCAATTTCTCCTCTGAATCAGTCACCAATGCAGTATCATCTGCAAACAGCAGTTGCTTCAGATTCCACTCTCCTCCATCAACATTTACTAGACTCAGACCACCTAAAACTCTTGCATTCACCTCCCTTACAACACCATCCATGTAAATATTAAACAACCAAGGCGACATCACACATCCCTGTTGCAGCCCCACTCTCACGGGAAACCAATCACTCACAGCATTTCCCACTCTTACACACGCTCTACTATTTACATAAAAACTTTTCACCCCTTTTAGTAACCTACCATCAAGTCCATACAATCTTAAAACAGTCCACAAAGCCTCCCTATCAATTCTATCATACGCTTTCTCTAAATCCATAAATGCCCAAAACACATCCTTGCCTTTCGCTAAATACTTTTCACACACTTGTCTCACAGCAAACACCTGATCAACGCATCCCCTCCCTCTCCTAAAGCCACACTGCTCATCACTAATCACTCCCTCTGTACCCTCTCTAACTCTCATAATTAACACTCTACCATACACTTTACCTACAACACTCAACAGACTTATACCCCTAAAGCTAGTACATTCATACTTATCACCCTTGCTTTTATACAACGGGACCACACAAGCACTTGCCCAGTCAATTGGCACCATACCTTTCTCAAAGCACACATTCAATAATCTTACTAACCAGTCAACAATAGTCACTCCACCACCCTTCAGGCATTCCACAGCACACCCATCCATACCTGCAGCTTTCCCTGTTTTCATCTCCTTTACTGCCTTCTCCACTTCCTCCTTCGTGATCAAAGAATCATTCAACTCTCCCAACACATTTATTCCTTGCACCCTTCTATCTGCCACAATCTCAGCCACGTTTTCCTCCTCTACATTTAACAATCTTTCAAAATACTCTGCCCATCTCTTCCTTACTGCATCCATCTCAATTAACATCCTTCCATCCTCTGCTTTTACTCGTTCTTCCTTCCCAGACTCTCCCTTTCGCACCCTTTTCACCTCCTTCCAAAACATTTTCTTATTCTGTTGAAAATTCTCTGTCAGCCGCCTACCCCACCTCTCATCTGCTGCCACTTTAGCATCACGCACAGCCCTTCTCGCTCTATTCCTCTTTTCCTTATACCTTTCATATGACATCTCATCCTTCCTCTGCAGCCACACTTCATATGCACGTCTCTTCTCAGCCACAGCCATACTTACTTCCTCGCACCACCATTCACTTCCTTTTCTTACACCACCACCCACACGTCTCACACCACACACCTCTTCTGCATGCTCCACCACAGCACTCTTAAACAACTGCCATTCCTCCTCCACACTGCCATTTTCCCGATCTTTATCTGCGTTCCACTCATCTTTCAATTTCTCCTGATACTCTATCTTTTTCTCTCTTTTATCCAACTCACTTTCAAAACCTCCCTGCCACACCTAACCCTCCTAGCTCTCACCCATCTCTTACCTACTCTTAACTTTCCCTCCACCAGGTAGTGGTCAGACATACCTCCACCCTCCCCTCTCAGAACTCTCACATCCAACAATCTTCCTATTACATTCCTAGACACAACCACATAGTCCATCAAGGCTAAATGGCAATTTTAAAGCTTAACGCAATCAGGCATCAAGAGACAGGTGAGGGGTTCACTTCCACCAGCTGTGTACACGGCGACAGTTGTAAAGAAGGTCTTAAAACTAAAGGCCACAGCACAGAACATGACACGAAGAAATCAGCATGATATGGGAACCGGTTATCAAAAGGATGGATGAGCTACGCCAAGTGTAGAGAGAGGACCAAACGCAGTATCATATGCATCTATCCGCCATTATCGTCATGGTGGATGAGGCCAGCAAGTTGTGGGAAGACCTGAAGCAGCGGAAGGGAACAGTCAGTGGCCACCTAGGAGTTGTTTTTAAAAGCTGGCTTAAGTTTGTTTTAGTGCTTTGAAACTCGAACCCACCTGTGTAGGCGTCGGTGACGTATTCTTTTCATATATACCTAATCCCAGCAGTACGAAAAATCTATCCTAAAGTGCATAAAATCGTGTAGATTTAAAGAATAAAATAAAGAATACGTCACCAGACTGCAAACTGACGTGGTTAAAGTCGAGGGGAAAGCAATAAATGCTAATGAACAGGATGCTGGAGACTTTCTCGATATGTTCCGGAAAAGTAGCATCATGGAGGCTGTGAATGACATCGCTGCTCAGTGGAAAACAGTGAATGAAGAGACTTTCGATGGTGTTGGCTTGCGCTGCGACAGGAGTTTGTGCATTCCGTTGTCGGATTCAGTAATACAGTATATCGAACGTGCACCAAAATTTTTTCGGGTTTCGAAGCAGGTTCGCCTCAAGGTTGATCAGAACAATGTTCTGGAGCGCCACAAGAGTCCTATTGAAGAGTTTAACAACAGGTCCCTGTTCATTCTAGATCAGCAGACTTGGAAAAGGCACAGGAAGAAAGGTGGAGCATTGAACCCCTTAAAGGCTTCATAGTCAGCCTGCTGCATTAAGCTGCCGTAGTGATGGATGAAGCTGTCGACTTCTAGGCTGAGAATAACCTATAACCAGTAAGAAGTGGTATGGTGAAGCATGATTTTTTTTTTTTTTTTAACGTTATGTAGTTACTGCAGTAAAGAAGGGAGGGGGGGCAAGCAACGAACTATCCAGAGCTGAAGATAATGCCGATGCTGCAAGAGAAACTGTCATCACCTCACCCATCCACGTCTGACAACTCGTTAAGTTTGTTGCAGGTACAGAACTTGTTCACATCATTGATTTTGCCTACAGCCTTCATGATGCTGTTGCCGTCTAGCAATGATCAAACTTCATTATCGTTACTGATCCAGGATCAGGGTCCCCTCTAGCTGAGTAACATTTGTGGGGAAAGAGTGAGTGAGTGAGTCAGTAACCACCTGGCAACAGCCTTCCTTCCGCCTTGGGGAGGACTTACCAGCGACAACCTGGACGGTTACTTGAATGTGGTGACTGTTGATGATGATGATTAATGTTTTATGATGATACTTATCCTGTGGCTAAGAGTGACATTATATGGTGCTTGTTGTTATGAATGTCATTGGATTTTTTTTTTTTTCTTAGACTAAACAAAAGTATTCCTCCAAAAGACAAACCTAGAGATCACCAGCGACTTACTACAGTCAGGTCCATGTTTCTGCATGCTTATGAAATCTGCGCACATGGAGTGAGAACGGGTGTTATGTTTTCATCTGTGTGTGCGTGTGTGTGTGTGTGTGTGTGTGTGTGTGTGTGTGTGTGTGTGTGTGTGTGTGTGTGTGTGTGCCCCCAAATACTCAAACAGTCTGTATCCAATTTTTCCAAAATTGATCAAAGTGTTTATGGTTGGACAACGAGGATACCTGTTGCTCTAGAGAACAATAAGTCAAAAGTCAAGGTCACAGGGCTAGGCCAAACGTTGACCTTGCAAAATCAGCTTGGAGTTTCTATCCGCTTTTGACAGAACTTAGAGTAAAGGTTGAGGATAAGGCAAGATTGAAGTGGTTCAGTTTTGAGAGCTGTTGCTCAAAGGTCAAGGATATAGGGCAAGGTAAAAATAAGAAAAATGCACGAGCGCCCATGTTCATTTTCAAAATTTCTCGGTTTTAATCGTGTGTCTACTAAACTTGGTGGAATGGTTGAGGGTTAGACAAGGAGTAAATCTGTTGTTTCTGAGAACAATGCATCATAGGTCAAGGATACCGGATAAGTCCAACTTGCAGAGGTCATCCAGTTTAAAAAACTTTGTGGAAGAAATGAGAACCATGCAAGAATGAAAGGCTGATTTCGAAGACAGTCAGAGGTAAGTAATGGAAAAAAGTCCTATTCTAGGGTTACAGGTTAAGGTGAACGCAAACAGTTTGTTCTTAATTGAACCAAACTTTGTAGATTCGTTAAAGATCAGGCAAGAACGAAGAGATCCAGTTTTGAGAACAGTCATTCAAAGGTCAGCATAAAGAGCCAGTTCCAAGTCTGAGACATATGTCTTCGTGATGTTGTTGATGCTGTTGAGTTACCTCAGTCTGTGGCCAAGCAGACCCATAAACCGCAGGCAAACAACTGTCCCTGCAGTGCTGTCTGTTCCCATCTGGTACACGAGGGTTCATTACAACATTGCGGGGTACAATGTGGAGGTTTGGTTCCAGGATGGCTACTGCATTTGTGTGTCTCCATGTAGTTAACAGGGGCACTATACTTGGCTCAACGTCATCCCGTTATTTGGTTATATTATTAACAACCAGCATTGTAAATGGTTTCCTGGGTTACAAGAAACCACTGGGCTAGTCACTCAGTGTAGAACCACCTGAAGTAGAAAGAAGAGTAATAAAAATGACAAGGATGATGGAAGAAATATGAAGAGAAGAAGACAGATACAGAAAAAAGAATGATAAAGGTGAGTGAAAAAGTAGGAGCACTACATCAAGCGAATGGACATTCCACCATGTGCCTTTGTGTGAACAAAATAAATAGAAGAAATTTGACGCTTTAGATTAAACGTGAAGGATGAATGAAGGGTCACCCAAGGGGTTGATTTCTTGTTTTAAAGAACAATAGCCCAAGGGTCTAGGTCATATGGTAAGGGCAAATTAAACAGTTTTTATCCAATGTAGACATTACTTTGTGGAAGAGTTCAAGGTAAAACAAAGACGAAGAGACTTGATTTTTAGAACAATTAGTCGGACAAACATGAAGTAATTCGATTTTAGAGAAATACCTCGAAAGTAATGGTCACAGGGCAAAGTCCTAGACCAGCGGGTTGGTGCTGGTATTGCTCTCACTAAGTGCTCTTTGTTATGTCTCCTCCCACCTGTGATGGAAGAGGCGTTAAGTGATTGGTCTGTCCATCTTTGCATGTGTGGGTGTGTGTCCATAACACTATTGTGTGTGCGATATCTCCTGAACCCATCAGTGGATTTTTACCAAACTTTTGTCAGTGATGGGGTACTGGTATGAGGAGATGATGAACTGATAAGGTCACCAAGGACAAGTGGTCAAAGGTAAGTTCATATTGGGTCGACCTAGCTTATCCTTTTGGGCGTGCATCCGTAACACTATTGTGGGTGCAATACCTCATGAACTCATTGAGATTCCAACAAAACTTTTGTTAGTGATGCAGTATGAGGATATGATTAACTGATGAGGTCAGCTAGGTCAAAGGTTCAAATATCAAGGTCAGGTGGGGTTGACGTAGTTTGTCTTTGTGGGGGCATTATCTCCTAAACCCCTCAACAACAGATCTCAACCGAACTTTTGTCAGTGATACAGTATGAAGGGATGATGAACTGATTAGGTCAGCAATGTCAGTGGGTCAAAGGTCACGGTCATATGGGGTCGACTTAGTTTAACCTTGTGGATGCGATATCTCCTGAACCCCTGGACGGATTTCGACCAAACTTTTGTCAGTGATACAGTATATAGGGACAATGAAGTGATCAGGTCAGCAAGTTCATGGAGGTGAATGGCGAGTCAGTGTGCAAGGCTTCCGGAGGCATACCGAATGACGTTTTGTGTTGACAGCTCAAAGGCCCGAGTTTGCGGCGTTTCGTTTTATAAATTTTCTTTTGTTGAGCTGTTTCTGTTTTTTAGTGATGATGCCTAATTATCTTTTTCTGAGTAGTTATAACCTAACTGATATTTTGGAACAGCTCGAATATTCCAATCCAGCCAACTTAGACGATTTTACTCAGCTAAGAGTTTGTCAGAGGGGCCTGAAAATGGGACAAAATAATATTTTTCTGTTCCAGTTGCTTCTAGACGATTTTCTTTGCTTTGAGTGAGACGTGGTAATCTGAGTGTTAATTAGCTTATGACCTGTGACCATATTCCTGATGCTGGTGTTCCTTTAGAGGTTATTCGCCGCACCATGTCAAAATAATTTATGAAATAAGACACAGAAATCAACACATTTGTAGAGAACTCTACAGGATTTTACTGTAGCTAACATTAAATAAAAAACAGAATTGGAACAGTTTTATCAAATACGTATTATGTAAACAGCAGAGGCCGTGTGTACAGCTAGTGTTCTGTTGAGTATAACTAATTATTTTCATATTTCCTTACAGGACAACGTTCCCAAGATTGAAGTTATTGGCTGTGGCCTGTTTCCAACCCTGAATCTTGCCAATCATTCATGTAAGCCATCATGTTCTGTATTTCCTAGGCGCAACACAATGGTCTTGAGGGCTGTGCGGTTCATTCCTGCTGGTGCTGACATCACAATCAGTTATTATCATGAATACAGTTTTGCCAGTTTGTCGTCTAGGAAGGATTACTTGATGGAGCATTTCTATTTCCTGTGCACATGTGAGGCCTGTAATAAAAAGTGGCCAGTTATGTCTGACGTGGACAATCCAGTGTTGCCCCCAATACATCTCAAGTGTGTCAACTGCTCACAGGCTATAGATCCCAACACGAAGGAATGTTTGAAATGTGGTCTTTTGTATGACAAGCGCATGCCTGTGGCCTGTAGCCTCCATCTGACCACCTACAACTACAGCTACATGAAGGATGAAATTGAAAAGGCAGTCATGAAGTTCAGTAGCGCAACTATGAACCACACGTCGAGAAATAACTTTACTGAGGGGGATGTGAAGGCCATTATCTCCCTAATAGAACTGATCTGCAAGTATGTAGTGGAACCTCACCCAATATTTAATAAGTCTAGATATGGGTTAGAATTGGCAATGTTGACAAAGTGTTAGTAAATGCCAGCTGGGTTATCACTTACATCTGATGACTCAAGATTTATTGTAATCAGAATAGCCCTGACCCTCAACTCCTTGAATCAGATGATGTATTTTTAATGTTCTCGAAGTGACACTTTTTCCCCTCGATTTCTTGTTCTTGTCACTGTTGGTTTTCAAGCCTTACGACTTTATTGTCTGATTGACCAAAAACTTACTATGGGTGTACAGTCTCACCAAAAAGTACCCAATCAATTCAGCAAGACGGATGTGAAAATGAGCAGAGCGTAGCGTGTCATCTCAGAATGATTGCTATGTCTGACTCTGGAATGAGGAGCTCTGACGCCATTACACTAGTATTTGATCCGCTGGTGTATGGTGAAGTTACCATTAATGACAGAGATACATACAGGGGGAGCTGTTTTCAGATTCTTCGGTCAAGTTTTTCAAAATGCACGGTGCTGATAACGTCCTGGTACTTCGTTAGTCAGAGTCAGAGAGTATACCTGGCCTTGGTATCTTGAGTCCAATTTTGTTAGATTATCAGTTTGTCTCTTTATTATTATTATTATTATTATTATTATTATTATTATTATTACTACTACTACTATTATTACTATTATTGTCACAAAAGTGTCCAGCTTACGGATGCGGAGCCACTAGACGCCAAAACAGTTACCCCAACTAGAGAGGTACGTAACATTTGGCTTGAGCAAAATGTATGAATCAAACCGAGCCAATACTTTAGGCATACTTTAAAATACTGTGCTCAGCTTGCTGGCCTGTTTCTTCTTTGATTTTGTATCTGTGAGTTAGAAATACAAACATACATATAAAAAGATACAAAATGCAAATTTCGGAATAAGTCATACATTTTCATGCAGCTGTTGCCCTTAGAGTATTGGTTTGGTTTGTTCTTACCATCTGCAGAAAATTTTTCTCTGCTTCATAGAGACTTTTTCTAAACAGCGGGTTGGATCATTCGTGGCCTTAACACCTTCACTGCTACAAATGATCCCCAAGTTGAGTAGTCGTCTGTAGGTAGCAATAAGACTAGTCGTCTGCGGGTGGGAGTAATAAACCAAATAGATACGTCATTAGAATGAGCATTATATTTTTTACTGGTTTTGCTGGGCTTTTCGCACAAAATGAGCATTCTCAAATATAGCACTGCCTATACATTTATTTTCTTTAATATTTCTTTGCAGTAAATTACTTTTTTACTTGTTTTCCTGAAATACATGTCTTATTTTGTCTTATTTTGTCTTAGTTGTTTTAACCCCTTCACCCATATGACGTAGTCAGAATTTTATTTTTACTACTTCCGCGGTGTTTCATTTACTTTATTCTCTTCAGTCCGATTACGCAATATTTATTCTGTCTACAGACGATTTTATTTAATCTAAAAAGGATTAGCAATAATTAAGGGGTTATTTAAGGCTATATCTAACCCCTCCTGCTTCAAAACTTTATCCTAAAGTGAACAAAGTAATCTAGAGCTATCAATAAAATAAAGATACACAGGAGCTGATCATAAGTTTATTTGTGTACATTACCTCTGCCTTGGAGAGGAAACGCAAGTCTGTCTATCTATCTATAGCCCGACGCCCTAATCCCGCAAAGGGTGGCCGCAGGCAAAACGCCTCCAAGTCGCTCTCACCCACCATTTGACTACCCTCCCCCAACTCACCCCCCCCTCCCTTATATACCTCTCAGTTCCATCCCCCCACCTCATCCTCGGTCTATCCCTCCCTCTCCCTCCCTCCACCTCACCTACATACACCCTCTTACTCAGTCTTTCATTCTCCATTCTCTTCACATATCCTAACCACCTCAGTGTATTTCTCCTAATCTTAATCACATCCACATCCACCCCACAACGTTCTTTCACTTCTTCATTCGTCAACCTGTTCCTCCACGTCACTCCACATGCTCCTCTCAAGTAACTCATTTAACTGCTCTCACTCTTGACTTGTTCCCCTCTTGCAAAGTCCACGCCTCGCTTCCATACGTTAGGGTAGGGATCACAATACTATCACTCAGTGACTTCTTAACTTCCATACTCACCTCCCTATTTCTCATCACTGCTTTCAGTGTACCAACAACCTTCCTTCCCTGCTGTACCCTTTCACGCACTTCATCCCCCAAAGTTCCATCCTTACTCATCACACTACCCAAGTACTTGAATGCACTCACATTCTCCATATCCTCACCATCCAACCTCACTGCACACTCTGTGACTTCATTCCTCTCAAACACCATAACTTTACTTTTGTTTACATTAACTTTCAGATTCCTCCTCCTACACACTGTCCCAAATTCATTCACCAAACCTTTTAACTCCCATTCATCTTCACTCAACAATACTGTA
The DNA here is from genome assembly GCF_032717465.1 of Coenobita brevimanus. Taxonomy (NCBI): domain Eukaryota; kingdom Metazoa; phylum Arthropoda; class Malacostraca; order Decapoda; family Coenobitidae; genus Coenobita; species Coenobita brevimanus. The sequence continues at coordinate 16,810,286 of NC_136992.1, read as the reverse complement.
TCATCAGCAAACAGCAACACAGGAATCTTCCAAATCTCACCCTCATTCATTAGAGTCACCCCCACATCCACTGCCTTACCTTGCTCCTCCTTTACAACCCCATCCATGTATATATTAAACAGCCATGGAGACATCACACAACCCTGTTTCAGTCCCACATTGAGATCACTCAGCTCACCATCCACTTGCACCGTAGCCCTAGCTCCCTCATACATATTCTTCACAGCACTTAACAATTCCCCCTCCACTCCATATATTCTTAATACCTTCCACATACCTTGCCTATCTATTCTGTCATAAGCTTTCTCCAAGTCCATGAAGGCTGCATACACTTTCTTTCCCTTCTCTAGATACTTGTCCACTAAATATCTTAGAACAAATATCTGGTCTACACACCCTTTTCCCTTCCTAAATCCCCCTTGTTCTTCTCCAACTAGCTCCTCTGTCATATGCCCAACCCTATCAATGAGTATACCATATATTTTTCCAGTCACACTAAGAAGGCAAATACCCCTATGGTTACCACATACTTCTCTCTCCCCTTTTCCTTTGTATAAAGGAACATTTATACCTGATTTCCAGTCCTCTGGAACCCTTCCCTCTTCCCAAGCCAATCTACACAACTTCCATATCCACTCCTCAACAATCTCACCCCCATACCTAAGCATTTCACCATACACTCCATCAATTCCTGGGGCTTCCACTACTTCTACACTACTGATCTCTTCCTCCCTCCTCTCATCTCTTCTCCCAGCCATTCCCCAACCACTTATACTCGCACTGCTCTCACTCTCTACATTCAACAGATCCTCAAAATGCTCCTTCCATCTCCTCAATTTCTCTCTCTTCTCCACCAACAATCTATTATTCCTATCTTTCACTCCCCTACTATTTCCCCTTTCGCACTGCCTTACTTTCTTTACCTCCTTCCAAAACAATTTCTTACTCTCCCTCCATTTCACACTCAGATTCCTCCTAAACTCTTCATCCACTTTCTTCTTACTCTCCTTCACCAGTCTCTTAACCTCCCTTCTGCTCACATATACCTCTCTCTTCTCTCTCTCATCTTCTCCCCTACCTCTACTCGCTAACCATTCACTATATGCCTTCTTTTGTTCCACAGCTCGTTTCACCTCATCATTCCACCATACTGTCCCTTGCACACCCTTGCATCTCCTCCTTACTCCACAAACCGCCTCACACGCTGCACCTATCTCTTCCGTGAATATCTTACATATGTCTTCCACCCCTTCCATCTGCTCTAGCTCATACCTTCCCAATTTTTCTTCCACTATGCTCTTATATTCTGTCATTTTCTCACTATCTTGCAATTTCTCCACTCTTCTCACAGGAGCTGCTTCCTCCTGTCTTCCCCGTCGTCTCCTCAACCACTTTCTTTGCAGCTCTACCTTGGCCATCACTAAGTGATGGTCCGAGACTCCATTTCCCCACCCTTTCCACACTCTTGCATCCAACACTTGTCTTCTCATTCGCTCATCCACACACAAGTAGTCTATCATTGCCTTTCGTTCAACAAGTTCACCATCCATCCTCCTCATTACCCTCCATGTATACTGGTGGATCATCTTATGACGAAAGTAGGTGTTGGCTATTGCCAACCCCGTACAAGCACAGATGTCCACCAAGGCACTACCATTCCCATCTACTTCAGTTGGCACATCCCACTGACCAACCACTCCATCCACTCGTACATTCCCAACTTTGCCATTCATGTCTCCAATCAACAGCACTCTCTCGCTTCTCTCAAACTTGTCCATAAATGCTTCTACTCTTGCCCAAAACTCATTTTTCACTCTTGCCACTCGGTCCTCTGTCGGAGCATACACACATACAATCGCCCACGCTTGTATACCTACTTTTATCCTCACCCATACAATCCTTGCACCCACTGTTCCATACTCTCTTATATTCTCCTTCCACTTCTTGCTTATCATGAGACATACTCCCTCTCTTGCCCTCTCATTCCCATTGACTCCCGCACAAATACCTAAACTATATTCCCATTCTCTCATCCTTTCACCTTCCCATTTAGTTTCAGTCAATCCACATGTATCCACTTTTGCATCCTCAAGCACCTGAACAATCTCTCTCTCTTTCACTTCATCATTCACTCTTCTCACATTCCATGTTCCCACCCTCAGAATGTCCTTTGTCCGTTCCTTAGTCATCAACTTATGGTCCGTCCGGGTCCGAGGCGCTTTATTCGCTTTTATAGTTAGTTCTTTTTACGGGGTGGGGCACTAACCCACCACCAACCCTTTTAGTCGCCTCATACGACAAGCAGGGATACTGGGGGAGTATTCTTGAAACCCCCCTACCCCCAGGGGTAGGGGTATTACCATTATATTCCACTATTTTAACAATGATTGTTTTTAGTATGTATACAGTTTTACTTAGATATTATATAATTATCGCTTTTCCTATTAATGTACTGTACATAGTCACGATGTAGTGCTACTGTCAGATGACTTTGCACTGAATGACAAGCAAAACTGTTTCTTGTATTCCAGAAAGCCATTTACTTTGTTGGCTGGTAACCCTATAATTCTATGCTGAAGTGGGTAACAGGGTTCCTACTTAGGGTGTTCCAAAAGGGTTTACATTCAAGGGGTGGTAGGGATGAGAGGATTGCCCTCAATGTCTGCACGAAGTTGCTTTAGCTCCGTGCCGGTACGCTTCTGATGGGGCAAAAAAGGAATGATTTAGAGAATGGTGGACTTATTTAACAGAAGATATCTATTACTGAAATGGCTTTGTGTAATTATATTGGTGTTTGTTGGTGAGGAATGTGATTTTCTTCTCACAGTTAGTGTAACCTCAACAAAGAATAAAATATTTCAGTTGCAACACTGTAACAATCCTTCCTCCCAGGACACATCATCATGCCTCGTAAACCTTGTGTTTCACCTTAGACGATTCCGATGCTGTTCCTCCATCACTTCCCCCCTCTGACTTCCTCATGGCTGACAATAAAAATTTTTCAACTGGTATGTTCTGCCATCACTGGCCTCAATCCTAACAATGCATATGGACCTGATGGAATCCCTCCTGTTGTTCTCAAGAACTGTACATCTGTGCTTACACCCTGCGTAGGTAAACTCGCCTTTGTCAGCTTATACCATTCCTTCTTGCTGGAAGTTTACTCTCATTCAGCCTGTTCCAAAGAAAGGTGACCATTCCCAACCCTCTAACCGTCTCCCAATTGCTTTAACATCCAGTGTCTCATAAGTTTTCGAGTCTAATCTTAGCAAAAAAAAAAAAAAAAAAAAAAAAAAAAAAAAGCATCTACCACAACCATCTTTCTGATCGTCAGTGACCATTCCCAACCCTCTAACTATCGTTCAATTGCTTTAACATCCTTTGTGTCATAGGTTTTCGAGTCTAATCTTAGCAAAAAAAAATGTTAAAGCATCTTTCTTATCACAACCTTCTCTCTGATCGTCAGTATGGGTTCCGTCATGGACGCTTCACTGGCGATCTTCTCACCTACCTCTCAGACTCCTGGTCATCCTCCTTCCGGGACTTTGGCGAAAGCTTTACCATTGCACTTGACATCTCAAAGGCTTTCGATCGAGTCTGGCATAAATCTTTATTTTCCGAGCTGTCCTCATACGATTGCTATCCTTCTATCTGTGCCTTCAACTCTAGCCTCCATTCTAGTAGTTCTATAGCTGCTGTTGTAGACTGCCACCTTTCTACTCCTTGATCTATCATTAGTGGTGTTCCTCAGGGCTCTGTCCTATCACCAACTGTATTCCTTTTATTCATCAATGACCTACGCTGTATATCTAACCATGTCCACTCATATGCCGATGATTCCACCATTCACCTTTTCATTCGCTTCCTGCACCGTCCATCTCAGCAGTTACTTCAATTAACAAGGGATGAGGCTATGGCACACCTTAAGTCTGACTTGGTTCCTATCTCTGACTGGAGTAAAAGTATTCTTGTTGTTTGTAATGCATCTAAAACTCAGTTTTTACTCCCATTAACCAGTCAAAATCTTCCACAGGAGTACCCACTGATGTTTAATAATATCCAGCTCAATCCTGCATCATCTTTAAACATACTTGAGGTTTCATTCTCTCGCGATTTATCTTGGAAAGATCATATTATATCTCTTGTAAAAATCTGCTTCCAAGCGATTAGGTGTGCTAAGCCGACTCTGAACCTTCTTTATACTTGCACAGTTGTTGACTTTATACACGGGTTATATTCACCCCTGTGTAGGGTACAACTCTCATGTGTGGGGAGACTCCCCACATACAGCTCTTCTCAACAAGGTGGAGTCAAAGACTTTTCGTCTCATTAACTCTCCTCTTACTGGCTCCCTTCAACCTCTGTCTCTTTGCCGCACTACTGCATCATTATCTCTTTTCTGTCGCTACTTCAATGGTCACTGCTCCTTTGAACTATATGCTTGCACCCCTCCACCACTGCGACGGGTGTGTAGCACCCGTCTAGCAACAAACTCTCATACCTTTTCTGGCCAACTCTCTAATGCAAGAGTTAGCCATTACTGCCAGCCCTTCATTTATGCAGCAAGTCAACTCTGGAACTGTCTCTCTCTGTCAGTATTTCCTTCTCTCTATGATCTCCAGTCTTTCAAGCGCAGTGTGTCCAGGCATCTCGAAATAACGGATCTTGAATTTGGCTCTCTGTTGTAGTGTTTTTGTTTTTCCTTGGAAGGAACGGTGCGTGGGCTCCTGGCCTTTGGTTCCTTCTTCCTTAAAAAAAAAAATAGGAATGCTTGGTTGTTGTTAGAGAAAAGTTGGTTTCCATTTATTCCTCCTCACTGACCAGTTAAATGGGATTCTGAATATATATTCAATTGATAAGTGTTTTGCATTGTACAGGAAGGTCAATGTCAGGAGAAGAAAATAATGGCCAAATGAACCTTGCAGTTGGTAGGCTTTTTCCCTTTAGTATAACTCACAAGCCCCACTACCTGCCCCATTACTCTGTTTTGACTTCTTTCATGACCCTTCCCACACATTACATTATTAACACTTCAGTATCATGCACGGGTTATTTACTCACATGCATTATGTACTTTCTTAATCACTCTTACACCAACTATTCAGTTTAAACACACACACACACACACACACACACATAAAGGGATTCAACCAAGATGGACGTGCGATGTCGGCGCTCCGTACTGAACCAACACTGCCAGTGGCATTACCTAAATTAGTATCTTTGTATGAGTCAAGCTATGTACTAGGTTAGACTAAATGATTTTTCATTATTAAAAGGAAAATAATAATAAGTTTAAACAAGACTTGTTCAAACAGGAAAGAGAAACAAGACGAAAGAATATGCTGAGTCATCTGAGGTTTGTTTAGACTACAACAACACGGGGATTGTAAGTACATACTTTGCGCTTTTAGTATTGCAAAATGGATACATACTTTAGTAAAGCAAATTTGGAAAAGAAAAGGGATAAAGGTAAAAAGCAAAATGATGATATCTACCAAGAACTGGTTGAAGTGGAGACTCACAATAGACTGGTTGAACGTGTAAACAAACTAGAAATGGCTTTCAAAAATGAAATTGATGAAATAAAGAAGCAGATGCACTTGCAAAAGGAAGAAATAGAAAAACTAGGAAGGGAGGCCAATAAGAAAGACACAACCATCAGTGAACTAACAGTGGAATTGAGTACACTTAGGAAGAAAATGAGTGAAATGGCAAGTACAGTAGTCAATCACGGGAGTGTTATGGAAGAGTTCAAAAATGACACAGAGACAATTAGGCAAGTAAGCAGTCTTATAAACCAGAGCAGCGATATTGAGGAGAAGATAACACAGGTGAATGAAGCTGTGCAAAGCTACAAAAATGATGTGGAAACCATGTATGCTGAAATGGTGAAAGTAAAGAAAGACTTAGAAACAAGGGTGGAGGAAAAAAGCATTAAAAAGGAAGTGAAAAGAATAATCCAAAACAATCCAAAGTTAGTCAGAGATTCAGTAGATGTAAACAAATCTATAGTAATCACTGGTATAGAAGAGGAAGAAGTAAAAAACAAGATCACAAGAGACAAAAAGGAGATGGCAAATGTAATGAGCTTACTGAAGGAAGTATCAGAGGAAATCTGTAGTAAAGACATAGAGGAACACAAAAGGTTAGGGAAATATGAGAACAGCAAGACAAGACCTCTAAAGGTGACTTTCCAGAGTGTAAACACTGTGGAAGAGATACTAAAAAATGCAAAGAATCTTATGGAAAAAGAGGAGTTCAAAAATGTATAGATAAAAAGATGCCTAACACAAGAGGAACTGGAATTACTGAAAGAGAAAAGGGAGGAAGCAAAAACAAAAAATGAGGGAAGATCAGAAGAGGGGAAGAAGAATTTTTTTTTACAAAGTAATAGGATTGCAGGTACGAAAGTGGTACACAAACAGGATGGAATAAAAAGGAGGAAGGCAGTAGAACCATGTCATGACAAGTATATAAACAAGATGATAAAGTTTATGTACTCAAATGTGGATGGAATGGTATCTAAATTACTAGAGATGAATGATTATGTCAGAGATAATGAACCACAAATAATATGCCTAACTGAAACAAAATTAACACCAAGGATATCCAATGACATACTAAACTTAGAGGAATACAATATATAGAGAAGAGACAGAAATTTAAAAAAAGGAGGAGGAATTATAATATTAACTAAGAAAAATCTAAAAGTCAATGAAATAAAACTAGATATACCATCACAAGTAGAACTGATTGCAGTAGAGATCAACACATCTGAAGGTAAAATAATTGTAGCCAATTTGTACATGCCACCCAGATCAAACACATGGGAAAGAGATGAATATGAGGACCTGGCAGAGAGTACAATTCAGAGTTTAAGATCATTACTACATAAAATGGAAGAGAAATCAGAAAGAATTATACTAACTGGGGATTTCAATACAAATATAAATTGGAATACTCTAGATATAATTAGCCAAGAAAGCTGTTGGGGCCAAAAGCTCCTGGATCGCGTACAAGAGTTCTTCCTAACGCAACATGTGAGGGAAACCACCAGAAAAAGAGGACTTGATGTGCCTTCAGTGCTAGATCTAATATTTACTAGGCAAGAAAATGATATTGACAGTTTAATATATCACCCTCCACTCGGCAAAAGCGATCATGCAGTACTAAATTATAGCTTCGGGATAGCATATGACATAGTAAACAGCAATGACAGTTACAAAAAGAGCCTAAACTATAAAAAGGGAAATTATCAAGACCTAAAGAAGTATTTCTTAGAAGTTGATTGGGAAAATGAACTTAGAGGACAAGATTTAAATGCTGTATATAAAAAATTTGTGAATTTTATGAAATAGGAGTCCAGAAGTACATCCCACAGCACAGAGAAGCAGATAAGAAAATACAGAAATGGTTTAATACAGAATGTAAAAAATCAAAAGAAAGAAGAGATTTGTTGTGGAATAGATACAGAAGACATAATAGTGAAAGGGCGTATAATAATTACAAACAGGAAGAAACGATTATACAAGAATAAGGAGGGAAGCCCAAAAACAGTTTGAGGAGGATATAATAAATGAAAGTAGTGATCAACCAAAGCTGTTTTACAGCTATATCAGAAGCAAAACCAAAGTAAAAGATATAATACAATCAATTACGGACGAGGGAATCACTTATACACAAGAGAAAGATATTTGTGAAGCACTAAATAAGAATTTCCAATTAGTTTCTACTGAAGAAAAAAATTTTGAGAGGGACTATGTGGAACATGCATGTCCACACATACTACCAGATATACAAATAGCAGAAAAAGTAATACAGGAGGAGTTAAGTAGATTAGACAGAGGAAAAGCAAGTGGTCCCGATGAAATTTCATGTTGGGTACTACGAGAATGTGCAAAGGCGTTAAGGAAACCATTATTTTTAATTTTCAAGAAATCCTTGAGTCAAGCTAAACTACCTTATATTTGGAAAAAAGCAAATATTGTCCCCTTATTCAAGAAAGGAAATAGACAAAATCTACTCAACTACCGACCAGTATCACTGACCAGTGTTGTAAGGAAGGTATTAGAAAAGCTAATAAGAAAAGCTTGGGTAAATCATCTAGAAGAACACAGTATGATAACAGAAAGACAGTTTGGTTTCAGAAAAGGAAAATCATGTGTTACTAATCTGTTGAGCTACTATGACAGAGTAACAAACACAATACAGGAAAGGGAAGGATGGGTGGACAGTATCTATTTAGATTTCAAGAAAGCTTTTGATGCAGTACCACACCAAAGACTTTTATGGAAACTGTACCATCAAGGAGGAATTCGAGGCAAACTGTTTTGTTGGATGCAAGACTTTCTCATAAAAAGAGAAATGAGAACAGTACTAAGAGGAAACTACTCGTCATGGAAAGAAGTGACTAGTGGAGTACCACAGGGTTCAGTGCTGGCACCAATCATGTTTTTAGTGTATATAAATGATATAAACAGTAACACTGGAAATGAAAGCTATCTGAATATGTTTGCAGATGATGTAAATATACAAAGGAGAATTACTAACACAGACTCTTGTAAAGAGCTACAAGAAGAATTAAATAAACTTCATGAATGGATTAGTACATGGCAAATGGAATTCAATGTGGACAAGTGTCATGTAATCAAGTTTGGTAAAAGTGGAAAAAGACCTGATTGGGATTATAAGTTAGGAAATAAAACCCTATACACATCAGAAAGAGAGAAAGACCTAGGTGTGATCATCAATAACAGACTATCTCCAGCTGACCACATCAGCGAGAAGGTACGGAACATGTATACACTGCTTGCAAATATGAGAATAGCATTCACATACATAAATGAAGACATGCTAAGAAGGATAATAACATCATTCATTAGACCAACCCTGGAATATGCATCAGTAGTCTGGAGTCCTCATCTCAAAAAGCACATAGACAAGATTGAAAAAGTTCAAAGGGCCACTACAAGATGGATACCAAGCTTAAGGGACTTAAGCTACGAAGAAAGACTAAATAAACTGAATCTACGAACACTACAGGAGCGAAGGAAAAGAGGTGACATGATAATGCTATATAAGTGCATATCTGGGAAGGAGAAAATAGACATAAATGATTACTTAACATATGGAGAAGCATCAGCAAGAGGACACTGCAAAAAACTGCATAAGAAGAGAGGTGATAAAGACGTAAGGAAATTCAGTGTCCCAAACAGAGCAATTGATCAATGGAATGCACTGCCGAATGAAATAGTGTGTGCCAAAACAATTCACAAATTTAAGGATATGTTCGATAAATATGGTTTAAGACACGGGACAGTACGAGCTTGACTCATTCCTGTAAAGATACAATTAGGTAAGAACAATTAGGTAAGGTAAGAACACACACACACACACACAAGGTTGTTGAGAGTCCATCAGAGGTACCATTATAATCTCCCATCAAGAACCACGTGAACAGCTGCAACCGGAAGAAAATAAATTCCCCCCAGAGTACCACAGTAAAAAGAACAAGTATAACAACAACAATAGCAGCAGTAGGACCAGCACATCAATAAGAACAACAGCAACAATCAAACCGACACCAAAAAACTACCACAATAACTAGTTACCTATTTACGCACTATGTAGCCACAGTATCGAGTCTCCACCATAGCTATTAAATTGATGTCATTCTTATTTGGAACATGTACTTAGATTAACCCAAGGCAGCTTCTTGTGTAATATCAACAAGATCTGAAAGGTGTGAAAGAAACAAATGAAGCATGGGTACATTTTACATTTGTCTCGATAACTGGCTAACTGTATGCTTACCAGTAACCATATTCCTATCGTAATAAGAGGGGCAACAGCTATATTTCTGTAAAAGTACAGCTTTACAGCTTGTGTGGTCTTCTCTAAAACTGTTATATAAAAAAAAAATCAATTGGTACTTTCCAATAAGCTGTTTGGCATAATATTCAGCAAAATTTTCAGCAAACTTTGTTATAATAGTGTTAAGATGCAGGAGTGCTAGTTAGGTGGTACAGGAATATTCCCGATAGCTTGTGCATTTTCAGTTACCAGCCAGAGTTGCCAGATAGACTGCTGTTGTGAGCAGAGGTATTTTTTAAAGTTATGCATTAATTTTTATTCTTTTTCTCTAGAATGCTTTACTTGGATTATTGTTAAATTGTGTAATATTCAGATTTAATTTCAATTTGTATGCTAAAGCATTTTGTGCCACGTAATGTAATAACCCTCTGGAATATTTTGGATGTCTCCAACTTACTGTTGTTATTTGGAGCACCTAGATCATTGAAGTAACAAGGAAGGTTATAAAAGGATGGGGGAGAGAAAGCAGGAGTAAATTTTACTTGTGGTCTTGTGAAATTAGTGTAGCTCCGGCACTTGGTTAAGCAGGCTATGTAATTACTCGGAAAATAAATACTACGAATGCAAGAAGCCTGTGTTATTACGATATCTGAGTTGATCTTGTGTACATTGAAAGGCTGACCCTTCGTGGAATGATTCACTGAGTGACGTCCATCCTATTCTGAACTACTGCCGTTGGAGCCTGTTGCAGTATGGGACGAGGTCGTAACAATGGGATTTTCAACCTAACAGCTGTATTTCAACAACAACAACAATGCCGTAAAGATGTGCAATTTCTTCTGCTGCATTCAGCGCAGTTGTAAGCGCTGGTTCAAATCCTCGAAATATTTGAGGGGGGCGCGGTAGCACAGTGGTAGCGCGCCGGACTCGTAATCGGGGGATTGCGAGTTCGAGCCTCGCCCGGGCTGCGGTGCTGGGAGTGGTAGCTGGCTCCTGTAACCCTAGCGGGGCTATATAGTCCAATACAGGGCTTAGCTCGGGGGAACTCCCATTTCTCCCTGCCAACCTACCTACATACCTCGCTGCCCACCTCGCTATCCACCCATCTGCCTGCTTATTTAACTTCCTGCCGACATCCCTCTGCCTCTCAGCTGACCTTCCCACCTACCTCCCTGCCTACCTCCCAGTCTACTCACCTCCCAGTCTACTCACCTCCCTACCAACCAACCTGTCCACCGGAATATTTGCCTTTCTGTCAACCTTACTGTCTAGCTACCTACCTACTTCTCTGCTCGCTTGTTCGATGAAATAATTCAGTGACAGGTGCATATTTACAATTTTTTGCAATTTGCCAGTTTCCAGTAGGATTCATCAAAATGTGATGCGGGAAAATATTACTGCATTTTGAACGCCCTTTCCTATTATGTCAGTGTTATTGCAATTCTCTTGTATATAATGATGTTTTATGCTATTGTGTCCTTAAGGTTATTCTGAGCGTGTTGGCTATACCTATGAGGGCACATCATCAAGTGGAAAGGATTCACTTGACACCTCAGTCGTTAAAATCGGTCCATAACTTGGGCCACTAGAGTGCGGAGGGACAGACGGAAGAATAGAAAACTGTTTCTCTGGCCCAAGCTCTCTGAGACCCTCAGACTTCGTCTTCTGCAATGAATGAATGAATAAATGAAAATGTGACATGGCGGCGCAACAGCAGAGGTCATATGCCGCCGAACACAAACATTAAAAGGAAGTCAAAAAATGAATGAAAAAATAAATAAAATGATGCATAAAACAAAACAACAAAATCAAAGAAACAACGAAATCGTCTTCCTGATCATCGAGCGTGACAGTATGAAGGAAACAAGTTCGAGAGGTAGAGACCTGATCAATAAATCAACGACGTCCATCAAATTAATACTTTCTAACATCACATGTAACGTCTGACATACACAGCTCATATAACAGTCTCGGTACATGTATAGCATTTCTAGTGATGGCAGCATCCAGCATTTTACAACGTACTGTACATACATTCTGGTGGCAGTGGTGGGATAAGAGAGAGAGAGAGAGAGAGAGAGAGAGAGAGAGAGAGAGAGAATAGAGTATATATATATATATATATATATATATATATATATATATACAGTATATATATATATATATATATATATATATAGATATATATATATATATATATATATATATATATATATATATATATATATATATACAGTACAATATATACCCACTGCAGTCTGGTGCATCCCCAAATGGCAGATAGGTGAATGTCTCATAGATATACGAGGTCGTCTTAGACGGCACAGAGCATGTGACCCCCTACATATATATGGAGCTCCAACAAATATACTGAACAAGGTGGCAAATATATTTCACCTCACCAGAAACTATGTGGCAGGGAGGTGAAATTATACTGTATGGTACAATCCCCCCAACCAAACGTGAATTCTAATGGTAATGATTATACGGGCATCTTTATTGAGTCATCGTTTACTAAAGATCGAACCGCACTGCCTGTTGTGCCTATGGGTGGTTTGTTACCGAAAGTGAGTATGGACTGTCTCGGCAAATCAGAGTCTAGGACATTAAACAAACCGAATTCCGTGAAAATCTACCATACAATGTAAGAGGCCTCGCAGATAACAAACTTGATACGTTATTCACTGAACTAGAAAAAAGTTGAGATATAAGTTTGAGTGACATTCAGAGAAAAGAAGAAAATTTAATTGAACTCCAGGACGGCAATCACCTATTTTACTACAGAGGAAGGCAAAATGAAGGAGTTGGAGGTGCAGGATTTCTAAGAGAAGTGTTGTGGAGAATATCGTCAAAATCAGCAATGTGTCTGACATTAGCATGGATTGTAATTAAACTATGCAAAAGACACACTCTGAGAGTACTACAGATATATGCACCTATTTCTCAAAGCACCGATGAAGAAATAGAAACATTCTATGATGACATCTCCAAGATTATGAAAATAGAAAAGACCAGATATACTATAATCATGGGAGACTTTAATGCTAAAGCTGGCAAACTGAAAAATGGAGGAACATATATGGGAAAACTTGGAGTGAGAGAGAGAGAGGAATGACAGAGGTGAAATGGTGTTAAATTTTTTTGAAATGTATAACATGAGAATAATGAACATATTCCCTCCGAAAAAGAACATGGAGAAAATGGACCTGGAGAAGCCCCGGTGGAGAAACAAAGAATAAAATCGACTTCATTATAACAGATAATAATAATGTAATCACTGATGCCAATGTTATCAACAAAGTAATATGACATGTGACAGTAGAATGATGGGTTGTATAGCTAGATTGACTATCAGAAGTGAAAGAACGATGCTGATTAAAAATAGAGATATGTCCGATAAAAGAAAACGAAAACAAAGATGCCTCTCAGTTAGAAATAAAGTACAGTTTTTCAAGCGCTAATTTACGCTGATGTGACACTGATGAGTTGTACAATAGACTGACAAAAGCTTTAACCCGCCCCGTCCCGGAGACGTGAATTCACGTCCTCACATGATGTGCACTCATATCCAGGAGACGTAATTTAACGCGGCAACATTGCAAGGTTCCTAATTTGCACAATTTTCAATTTTCGCGAGTGATTTCGCGAGTGATTTTTGGCACGTATGCACTGGACACCTTCCTCTATTCCTCTACAAGATGCCAAGCAGGAACAATGCCTTACACCGCATAACCTCTCCCCCCCCCCTGCATGCCATTGTCTCGACATTTCACCTGTTACCAGTGACCTGGCCAATAAAGACATTCAGGACCAGAGTGATTCCCCAATCGATGACAATGTGGAGGACAAAGTTTACATAGCATTAGAGGAAGAAACAGTCAGAAATGATGATCATGTAATTTGGGAAAAAAAAGGTCATGAATGATGATGAGTTAGTGAGTGAAACAATGCTTATAATGCCTATATTACTGTTTGAAAACCAATATACTCTTGTACTACATATAAATTCGTACCAAGTAAATAAATAAATACTGTTTATGAGTGGATAAAATAGTTACCCTCCCATAGAACTCGTTTTCTTTGGTGCCAGCCTGTTAGAAAACCCAGTCATGTAAGGAGGTACTCGTACCTGGATCGAGTATTTTAAACCTCAGGTGAGCGATTTCTCTATGAATTTTCGATGTTTCTCACCAAAAGCGAATGTTTGAGCCTAAAAGAAAAAAGGTCGAAACATGTCGGGACTGGGGCGTACCACTGCCCAGAAAACGTCGGGATGGGGCGGGTTAAGGGAATCAGCAGAGGTAGCAGGGAAAGCAAATTCAAGAAAGCCAACTAATGACCTTCAATCTCATGAAAAGAAAGTAGGAGATGAAAGTGAAAATTAAGATGAATTAGAAAGAGCAGAATTAAGTAAGGTTATCAACAAGAGATAGAGAGAAACAAACGACAGAGAAACATGGACCAGATCAAAGAAACCATCAAAAAAGAAAGTCTGAAACAGATTCGAAACAAAATGGCATTAGGAAAGCAAAAATACCACTGAGAGAGAGAGGGAGAGAGAGAGAGAGAGAGAGAGAGAGAGAGAGAGAGAGAGAGAGAGAGAAGGTGAAGTCATTAAATGTTGAGGGATGGTGAAAAGAGTTGAAGAATTTTACAAGGAACTGTATACAACAAAGACAATTTACTGACAGGAAAGTTTTCAGTTGACACAAGTGAAATATCAGAGGTATCACCAGATGAAGTAAATTTCTCTTTTGCAAGTATGACAAGAGATTTACTGATTCATGTAGAAGTTCAAAACCGACTAGCCCACTTATTTACTCAATATGTAAAGAAGAAAATTCCCAAAACACGGTGTAATGCAACAGTTACTTTGCTGTACAAGAAAGGTGACTCAAAAGGTCTTAGTGAGTATAGAACTATTAGCTTATTATCAACTATTTAAAAATTCTTCACTATAGTCCTTATGAACAGAAGAACGGCATATCTGGAAGAAAACCAGCTTCGTGTGCAGGCAGGATTCCGAAGAGGTTATGCGATTTCTGATGACCTACATACAATGATTCAGCTAAGTGAGAAAATTTCAGAATACAGTAAACCGCTGTGCTTAGGTCTTGTCAATTATCAAAGGCTTTCGGCCTAGTGCAGCACATAGCAAGTGTAAATTCAGTACAGGAACAAGGAGCAAATGAGAACATTGTAAAACTCCTCGAAAAAATATATAAAGAGGGAACTGCTACGGGCAAGTTACATAAAGACTCGGAAGAAATTAAGACTGAGAAAAGCATACATCAGGATGATGCAGTTTCACAAAATATTTACAAGATGCCTTGAAAGCATTTTCAGAAAGCTAGAATGAGAGACCAAAGGAGTAAACATAGATGGAGAATACTTAAACCACTTGAGATTTGCAGATGACACTGTTCTAATCTCAAAAAAAAAAAAATAATAAAAAAATAAATAAATAAATAAAAAAAATAAATAAAAACAGACATTGCATGGAATGTTAAATGGCCTAAATATATAAAGTCTTAAAGTCAAGATGAACAGGAGCAAAACTAATGTTTAATCCAAATACACCAAAGACTTATATAAAAAAAAAAAAAATAAAGAGATTCTTGAAGAAGTTGAGGAGTACAATTACTTGGCGCAAATAATAAAACTAACGAACGACCATGAAAACGAAATAGGTGCGTTGCTACTGGATGGAAAGCTTTTGGGAAATAGACATCATGGTAAGCAGCTTGTCACTCTGTATCAAACAAAAAGTATATAACGACAGTCAAAGACATGAAAGAAGTTACAGAAGAACAGAAATGGAGATGGGCAGGTTCATGTAGCATGACTACTGAATTACCAACGGAGCAAGAGGCAGACCAACCGGACTCCAGGAGATTGTAAGCGTAGCAGAAAAAGGCCAAACAGGAGGTTGAGCGATGAGGTAGAGAAGTTTGCAGGCAAAACCTGGCAGAGATTTGCTCAGTCAAAGAATTCATGGAAAGGTTAGTGGAAGCCTTTAGTCAGCAGTGGTTTTGCAATGGTATGTGATATATATATATATATATATATATATATATATATATATATATATATATATATATATATATATATATATATATATATATATATATACCGGTATCTCTCTCTCTCTCTCTCTATATATATATATATATATATATATCTCTCTCTCTCTCTCTCTCTCTCTCTCTCTCTCTCTCTCTATATATATATAGATCTCTCTCTCTCTCTCTCTCTCTCTCTCTCTATATATATATATATATATATCTCTCTCTCTCTCTCTCTCTCTCTCTCTCTCTATATATATATATATATATATATATATATATATACACACACATAGAAGCATACATACATACATACATATACATACATACATATACATACATACATATATATATATATATATATATATATATATATATATATATTCTTACATAGCCTATGATTTCATCATCCTTTGTGTAATTTTAACGTACATTATGCTGCATGTTTGATCACGAGCGTGTTCTGCCTCAGTCTCCCCTTCTACCGTTATAGTAAAGTAAGTCGTCCTTTCTGTTGTTCAAAGCAGGATTGTCAGCTCTTTGTCCCCTATGGCTTCATTTGCGCGTCCTTCTTAGAAGTTGTATCAAGCTCTGCCGGCCCCTATATAATGAGCTCAGTCTCTGCATCATTGCCACTTAGATCTACTCCTGATTTTGTTCACATCTCTGTCCTCCCCTGTACAGTTGTTATTATTGTGAGTGCTCAGGAAGTCTCCAACCATCTAGCAGCTGTGTGTAATTTCAGTATAACTGTTGTTGCATTTTTTTCTTGTACTGTGTAGCATAAGGTTGATTTTTAGGCCTAGTAAGGTTTTTGTAATTTATGCAAAGGTTCTTATTGTCAGCCATCATTAATAATATTTTGGATCTGTAATAATATATCTTGCATTCACTGAGTATTAGCCTGCTTTCTCATTTCATCAGGGCTGACTTAGATAAATTTACTCATGCTAATTTCGTGTTAATAGAGGCTATTCCAGTTAACCATATATTTTACCTGTTTTTTGCCATTACATTATCCTTATGAGTCCTGAATGTTTTGTTGTTAGTTTGAACATTAAACTTTTACTTGTAATTTTACCTAACTCTTTGTTTTGAACCTGGAACTTTGCGGGACAGTTTTCTCTGTTCCGTAACATAAATTTGGCGACCTCATATCAGGATATTCAGGATATTATCATAAGGATATTGCTTGATATTTTGTGACTGTGATTTATTCATGATGTCTACTATTACTACACTTGATGAAGCCAAAGATTTTTTGTCAAATGTGCAAACAGTGTGTGATGTAGAAAACAGAACAAAGAATGAACTTAAGCTTGTTGCTCAACAATTGGGAATTGCAGTTCATTCTCATCATTCTAAAGATCAAATTGTTGGCATGATTAATAAAAGCTTGTTTAATGTAACTCCTCCAAATGAGCAAACGCAGATTGAATTAGCTAAGTTACAGCTAGCCCTGCAAGAGGCTCGTGTTAAGGAGGCTGAATTTCAAACACGTGCTAAGGAGGCTGAGTCTCAGGCTAAGGAGGCGGAGTCTCAGGCTCGTATTCAGGAGGCTGAATTTCAGGCGAATGCTCGTATTCAAGAGGCACAGGTACAGGCTCAGGCACAAATTGAACTTGCTAGGATTCAGGCAGACCATGAGTATCGCATGAAACAAGGTGGAACTGGATCATCTAGCTCTGATGATTTTGATGTGGCTAAAAATGTTAAACTTGTCCCTCCTTTTAATGAATCTGATTTAACAAAGTATTGTGGTAGGTCTCCATATTATAATTGCAAATCATAATAGATAGATAGATAAATAGATAGATAGAGAGACAGATAGAAGCAGGAAGTCAAATGATGAGAAGGTGTTGTGTCTGCGAGAATCGAGTAGTGCTAAGCATGCTTACACCCTCTTAACACTGAGGAAAGCTGACGACAGCGGCCAGTAAGGAGATGATGCAGTTAGCTGTCAGCAGTCCTCTCGTGAACAAAGATCCACAAGGAACACACGTGACACACCCCTGCTACACCAGATTTTAGGAAAGAGAGGGTAGAAGGAGACAAGCGACCCTAGAGAGAGGTCGAGACGGAGATTAGCCTTAGAACAGAAAGAGAGAGAGATAGCGAGACAGGGAGGTAGCTACCCGGGACTTATACTCTTATACCTGTTTAATATTTCCAAGACAAATAAAAATAGTCCCATACTATTCTTTACCTCTCCCGTCACTACATGACATCTGGTGGGGAAACTACTACAAGATATAAAAGCCGCTCGACCACAAGTCTAAAATATACTTCTCTACAAGTAACTACAAAGTCTTTATGACATTTGGTAGCAGCGAACGTATACGAACCTCGTCTACGAATCAACATTAAATTACTACAAAATATCAAGATTGAAAACAACCAACAACATCAGCTCCTGACAGTATTCTCTCCATCCAGCCCCCTCCGTCTCCCAGATCATTACGCTGATGCAGAGGTCAAGAGATCACTCGACGCCTTGCAAGTAGCTTAACGACAAACCAGCAAATCTGCGGACATCGTCTCCGAATTAAAAGCAAATTTCTACAAAAAGCAACCGAGACTCTACAAGATTAGCTTCAGTTCAACATTGAATCCTACAAAATACAGCCTACAGTGCGAATAGTCTACAAAGTCTACGAGTCTACGACGAATCAGCGAACTACAACCATCTACAATCAACTACAATTAACAACTCTACGTCGTCTGTATAATCTTCTACACGCACCTACAAGAAGCGGCAGTCTTCATCTCACAACGAGTAAATCACAAGAAAAAAGGACCAAGAATACATCAAGAAAGAAAGAAAACAAACAAACAAACAAACAAACGAAGAGTGAGAGACGACTCACAACTCATAACCACCAGACCTCACCCTCCTCTCTCTGCTACATCCACCCAACCCCCAACGCTTACGCAGGTGTGAAGAGGTCAGGACGACGAAGCAAACACCAAGTCCATATTCACAACTCATCTTACTCACTCGTCTTCACTCAAGTTACTCATCGCTACTCATTCACTCACCACAGCTACCAGTGTGGGAAGTTGAGGTCATCATGCGTGCTTGCTGAACAGACGCCACGTCAGTCAACACACCACCTGCACCACCACTCACACCACGGTAAAAATTAGTGAGTTACATAGTTACTTCATTCATACAATACACAGTGATAGACAATAAGCTTCTGCACAAACATATAAAACGTGTTGTATAGTTACAGCTTAAATACACATACCTACTTCAATTATCTTCATAATTCAATCATTAAATACTTGCACCAACAATAAACATTCTACACAGTATATATTCATTCATTTATTATAATATTTATTTACTACCAACGAGTGTTACCATTTATACCTACGTAAAATACGTGTTTCATACATACAACTATACATTAATTATATCTACAAAGTGATAAAGAAAATATACCATCACAATTACTCAGTGAGCAATTAAAAGAACTGTATTAAACATTTATTAATTAAAGCTACCTAGTGGAAACAGATAAATTAACTTACGAAAAAAAAAAAAAAATGGCCAACACAAATGCCGTTAGCAAGAGTGAACATCTTCAACACAATCGTGAAGACAATGATTTCCACACAGTGCTGACACACATATTACTCACGATAGGTACAGGTGAACAACAAGTCAGTGTGTATAGTTAATACTGTATATAGTGTATATATATATATATATATATATATATATATATATATATATATATATATATTTTATATAAAATAACAAAATATGGGACTATATAATATCATTTTATAGTATCTGTGCAATATAAACTAAACTTTAAAAAAGTATCCCAAGGAAATTAACCAGTAATTATGCAACCATGAACAAAATGGAAAAAGCGTACACAAGCAAAGAGAAACAAACTATAGAAAATCAATACAAAAAAAAAAAGAAAAAAAAAAAGAAAGAAAGAAAAGTAAGAAAGAAAAAAAGAGAAATAAAGTAAGATCACATAACAAACAAATGAAAATAAGTGTAAGTGTTACTATATATGCCAAAATACCACATAAACTACAAACAAAAAAAGCAAATTGTGTCTCCACAAACAAGTGGCATGACACATCATCACTATCATCGACCGCAGCATATGTTAGGACTGCAGTTATTACAATTATGTTACTCCATATTATAATTTTGTAACTACAAACGATATGTAACAATTATGTAACGACAAACGATTGCATTATGTTACACTAACTACAATTATGTACCTACAAACGATATGTAACAATTACGTAACGACAAACGATTGCATTATGTTACACTTTGCCAATTATGTAACAGTTGCATTAACAAGATGTAACTTTTATGTAACTTTAACTACAATTATAAGGCCAAGACACTTATGTAATAGTTGCATTAACAAAATGTAACTACAATTATAAGGCCAACACAATTATGTATTAACACAATATTTAGTAACAATTCATAAAATGTTACAATTATGTAGTACCACAATGTTAGTACAATATTATGTCATACAATTATAGCACAATTCTATATTACCAGTATCATCATACAAGTTAGATGAAATATTAGACATTACTAAAGTGATAACTCAAATATGTAATGTATAACTTAGCAGTATTACCATTGCACAATTATATTGCATTTATTCAAATATGTATACAACTTGTTTAAATGTAATATTACTGAATAATCACTATTTACTATGAATAATATATGTATACAATATTCATACAATTATGTTACTTTACAATATTATGTATTTCACTTAATTAGCTTATAAGTTCATTATAATGTATATATAATATGTATTAATATGTTATGACTATTAAATGTCTATGGTACGCCATTTTTGCGCGGCCGAGCAATGTGGTAGGTCTCCATATTATAATTGCAAATCATAATAGATAGATAGATAAATAGATAGATAGAGAGACAGATAGAAGCAGGAAGTCAAATGATGAGAAGGTGTTGTGTCTGCGAGAATCGAGCAGTGCTAAGCATGCTTACACCCTCTTAACACTGAGGAAAGCTGACGACAGTGGCCAGTAAGGAGATGATGCAGTTAGCTGTCAGCAGTCCTCTCGTGAACAAAGATCCACAAGGAACACACGTGACACACCCCTGCTACACCAGATTTTAGGAAAGAGAGGGTAGAAGGAGACAAGCGACCCTAGAGAGAGGTCGAGACAGAGATTAGCCTTAGAACAGAAAGAGAGAGAGATAGCGAGACAGGGAGGTAGCTACCCGGGACTTATACTCTTATACCTGTTTAATATTTCCAAGACAAATAAAAATAGTCCCATACTATTCTTTACCTCTCCCGTCACTACATGACATCTGGTGGGGAAACTACTACAAGATATAAAAGCCGCTCGACCACAAGTCTAAAATATACTTCTCTACAAGTAACTACAAAGTCTTTATGACAGTATTTTCAGTTGTTTGAGAGGGTAGCTACAGGTTTTAATTGGCCAAAAAAGTATTGGCCAGTACTCCTTCAAACTGTTCTCACCGGTAAAGCTCAAGTAACTTATGCATCTTTGCCTCAGGATCAATCTGATAATTATGATGTAGTTAAGAGCTTGATTCTTAAGGCCTATGAGCTTGTTCCTGAAGCCTATAGAGTAAAATTTAGGACAACTTACAAGCAAGATAAGCAATCCCATGTTGAGTATGCAAAAATCAAACAAGATCTGTTAGAGCAGTGGTTAAATTCTAAGAATGTGGATTCTGATTTTTGTAAATTTAAGCAGATGATTTTGCTGGAGGACTTCAAAAGGTGTATTAGTAAAGATGTAAGCCTATATCTTGATGAGAAAAGAATAGATAATTTGTCTGATGCTGCAGTTTTAGCTGATGAATATGTTCTCACTCACAAGAGATATTCTAGAGAAAAAGGGAAAGCTGAGAGTAAGTACGTTGCCTCTACTCAGAGTACAGGTAACAGGAAAGAGAATAAAGATGATGTTTCTCAGGAAGTAAATACCAGGTTCACCTCTAGATTTCAGAAAAGTAAATGTACTTATTGTAGTAAGCTTGGTCATACTACGGAGAAATGTTTCAGGAGACAGCGTGATGTGAACAAAAAGGAGTCTTTAAATATTCAGTCAATTGGTCTAGTGTCCACTCTTGAGAGTTCCCAGAATTCTTTAACTGAGTTAACTGAATCTGGTTTGAGGGGTAACTTAAATTCTCATGATGGAGCTCCTCTTTTGAGCAGTAACGTGGGTGACACTCTCAAGAGTTCATGTGCTAATTTCCTGTCTGATGGTTTTGTCAGTCCTCTGGACAGTAATGACAGGAAATCAGTTAAAATATATCGTGATACAGGTGCTTGCCAATCCCTTATGCTGACCAGTGTTCTAGGCTCTAATGTTAATTCCTCTGATGAAACTGTAATCTTACAAGGTGTAGGGAATAATTACTTCTCTGTCCCTCTGTGCAGAGTGAATTTAGAGTCTGGTTTTGTTAATGGTTCCGTTATGGTTGGGTTGGTTGAGACACTCCCAATGTCAGGTGTAACTTTCTTACTTGGAAATGATATTGGTGGAAGTCAAGTGTGTCCAGCTCCTCAGTTGTCTAGTGAGCCAGTGGCTGCGACCCGGGATTGTGATGTCCCTGATGTGTTCCCTGCATGTGCTGTCACTAGGGCTAAGTCTAAAGTTACTGGTGATTTAGAGGATAATGATGATGATGATGTTATCCTAGCTGACACTTTTCTTGCTAATTTGGACCACTCACCAGATGAGGCAGTACCCCGTAGTGTTGATAATTTGTCTCGTCAAGAGTTGGTTGAGTTGCAGGTTGCTGACCCTGAGTTGAAAGGTCTAGCTAACTCTGCTTGCAGTGAGGAAGAATCAGCTGGTGCTTCTACTTGTTATTATATAAAGTCAGGAGTACTTGTGAGGAAGTGGAGACCCCCAACAGCATCAGCCGACTGTGAATGGGAGGTTGTACATCAAGTTTTCATCCCTCGTGTTTGTAGGCAGGATATCATTAGAGTGGCTCATGATTCCAGTTTGGCAGGACACCTTGGAGTGAGGAAGACTGTGGCACGCATTTTGAAACACTTCTACTGGCCAGGTATCTTCAGGGATGTTTCCTGGTATTGTAAGTCTTGTCACACCTGTCAAGTTGTGAGGAAGTGTAATCAGACCGAAAAGGTTGCACCTCTAGTTCCCATTCCTCCTTTTGAGGCGCCATTCACCCGTGTGTTGGTGGATATTGTGGGCCCTCTTCCTAAGACTTCTTCAGGATTTTCTTATGTGTTGACCCTGATTGATATGGCTACTCGTTATCCTGAAGCCATTCCACTTAGAAATATCTCAGCAAAGAACGTGGTTAAGGAAATGCTAGGGTTCTTCACAAAGTTTGGTCTGCCCAAGGAGGTACAGTCAGACCGGGGAAGTAATTTCATGTCAAATGTTTTCAAGCAGTCTCTGAAAGAGTTGGGCATCACCCAGATCACGTCCTCAGCTTACCATCCCCAGACTCAAGGAGCGTTGGAGAGATATCATCAAACACTCAAATCGATGCTCAAGAAATACTGTTTGGAACATCAGAAAGACTGGGATAAAGGTCTTCCATTCGTTGTGTTTGCCGCAAGAGAATCTCCAAAAATCACTGGGCTTCTCACCCTTTGAACTACTGTTTGGCCATGGAGTAAGAGGACCCCTTAAGCTACTCAAGGAATGCTGGCTGTCGGAGGAAGATGACGTCAACCTGCTGGAGTATGTGATGAAGTTCAAAGAACGGCTGTCCACTGCTTTACAGCTGGCGAGAGAGAATTTAGGAGCTGCTCAGGAGAAGATGAAGACTTGGTATGAAAAGAAGTCCAGGTTACGCCACTTTCAGCCAGGAGATCAGGTTTTGATTCTGCTACCAGTGCATGAGCAACCTCTTCAAGCCAAGTTTAGTGGTCCTTATTTCGTGGAGAAGAAACTCAGTGATGTCAACTATGTCATCGCCACACCAGATCGTAGAAAGAACAAGCAACTTTGTCACATCAACATGCTAAAGTTATATCACAGGCGGGACGAAAATAACCCAGTCTGCAATGTAGCTGTTCCTCCTGAGTCTGCAAGTGAAGTTCTCCCATGCAGTATGAGCCTGAGTGATAGTTTGGGGAAGAATCCTGATATCATGAATGATCTCCAGACTAAGCTTTCTCATGTACCTCCCGAGGAAAGGCAGGAGTTTTCGGCATTACTGCAGGAGTACCCGCAAGTGTTCCGTGCCACTCCAGGAAGAACCACTGTGTTGATGCATGATGTTGATGTTGGAGACGCAAAGCCAATTAAATTGCCTCCTTACCGTGTGAACCCAGTGAAAGTTCCTCTCATCCAGAAGGAGCTTGGCTACCTGTTGGACCACAAGATGATTGAGCCCTGTCAGAGCGAGTGGAGTTCTCCTGTCACTCTAGTCCCTAAGCCAGGTGGGTCACAGCGGCTTTGCATCGACTACAGACGTGTTAATCAGATAACCAAAAAAGACACTTACCCTCTCCCTCGCGTGGAAGATTGCATAGATAAGATCGGAAAGGCTAGGTACATAAGTAAGTTTGATTTGTTAAAGGGATACTGGCAAGTACCTATGACTGAATGTGCTAGGGAGATCTCATGTTTTGTAACACTAGGAAAGACTTTTGCATGTTCTGTAATGCCATATGGTATGAAGAATGCACCAGCCACTTTTCAGAAGCTCATGAATGTTGTAACAGAGGGTTTGGCAGGGTGTGTTGTTTATATTGATGTTAATGATATCTTCAGTGACAACTGGAAAGATCACCTATGCCATGTCAGTAAATTTCTTGAGCGTTTGGTTCAGGCTAATCTTGTAGCTAATTTATCAAAGTGTGAGTTTGGTCAAGCTAAAGTTCAGTACCTTGGGTACGTAATTGGTGATGGACATGTTGCACCACCAGGAGCTAAGGTTCAGGTTATAAGTGATCTTCCCAGACCTAAAAGTAGGAAAGATCTACAAAGATTTTTGGGAATGGTAGGTTATTACAGGAGATTTGTTCTTAACTTTTCAATTCTTGTATCACCACTTACAGACCTACTGAAAAAGGGAGTTAAATTTGTCTGGACCGATAACTGTGAATCCTCTTTCAGCAAACTTAAAGCTATCCTATTAAGTCAGCCAGTGCTCGCTACTCCAAATTTTGCTAAGCCTTTTAAGATGGCTGTTGATGCAAGTGATACAGGAGCTGGGGCTGTTTTGCTGCAAGAGGATGATCAGGGTATTGAACACCCTGTATCTTATTACAGTAAGAAGTTCACTCCACCTCAAAAGAACTACTCAACTATTGAGAAAGAGCTTTTGGCCTTGATTTTGGGTTTACAGTATTTTTCATTTTATTTGTGTTCTGGTTTTGACCCCATAGTCATTTATACCGATCATAACCCACTGAAATTCCTTAGTAAGTTTAAAGATAAAAATCAGAGATTAACAAGATGGAGTCTACTTTTTCAGGAGTATTCATTAGACATACAACATGTCAAGGGGAAAGAAAATGTTATTGCAGATTGCTTATCTAGACTTTAGACAGATTGTTTTAGAGTAATAAGAAATTTCCTTTGTAAATTTCTTTTTCTTTGTGGGGAGGTGTTACATAGCCTATGATTTCATCATCCTTTGTGTAATTTTAACGTACAGTATGCTGCATGTTTGATCACGAGCGTGTTCTGCCTCAGTCCCCCCTTCTACCGTTATAGTAAAGTAAGTCGTCCTTTCTGTTGTTCAGAGCAGGATTGTCAGCTCTTTGTCCCCTATGGCTTCATTTGCGCGTCCTTCTTACAAGTTGTATCAAACTCTGCCGGCCCCTATATAATGAGCTCAATCTCTGCATCATTGCCACTTAGATCTACTCCTCATTTTGTTCACATCTCTGTCCTCCCCTGTACAGTTGTTATTATTGTGAGTACTCAGGAAGTCTCCAACCATCTAGCAGCTGTGTGTAATTTGAGTATAACTGTTGTTGCATTTTTTCTTGTACTGTGTAGCATAAGGTTGATTCTTAGGCCTAGTAAGGTTTTTGCAATTTATGTAAAGGTTCTTATTGTCAGCCATCATTAATAATATTTTGGATCTGTAATAATATATCTTGCATTCACTGAGTCTTAGCCTGCTTTCTCATTTCATCAGGGCTGACTTAGATAAATTTACTCATGCTAATTTCGTGTTAATAGAGGCTATTGCAGTTAACCATATATTTAACCTGTTTTTTGCCATTACATTATCCTTATGAGTCCTGAATGTTTTGTTGTTAGTTTGAGCATTAAACTTTTACTTGTAATTTTACCTAACTCTTTGTTTTGAACCTGGAACTTTGCGGGACAGTTTTCTCTGTTCCGTATATATATATATATATATATATATATATATATATATATATATATATATATATATATATAGCTAGATGACGCTTGGTTTGACCAATATAGGCTGCATTACAGCAACCACACTGAAACTGATACACCACCGAGGACTGCAGGACATCTGGGACACGGTCTTGAAACATAAAGCACTGAGACAGGTTTGGGGGAGATTTAAACACCACCCTCAACGATATCTGCAGATAAAAGTCGTGAATTAGTCTGCTTATCTTGTGACGTAAAAGATATGATTTAGGACCTATATAGGGCACTAATAAATGAACTTTAGCTTTCTCAACCGTGTGAATTACTTTCAATGTAGGAGTTCTTAATTTAGTTAGCTGTATTCCGATATACTTATCTACAAATTTTGTTGGGAATTCATTTTTGTACATGGTTTTCCTCAGAAACTGTAGCTCATTATGTAGAGAAAAATATGAGGAGCATAAATTATAGGCCTTAGTCACTAGAGTTATACTTAAATTACGTTTATATTGGAGGGGAACGTTTGAGTTAAATTTAGTAGTTAATCCTGTATATGTTGGTTTCCTGTATATTGACGTAAAAGCTCCTTGGGTCCTCTCTATGCAAATATTTAAAAAAGGGAAGTTTAATATTTTGCTCGGTTTCACAGGTAAACTGTATGTTTTCATGTTTAGAATTTAAAGTATCCAAAAACAAGGGCACATGAGAAGGGGACCTAAAAATGGCAAATATGTCATCTACGTAGTGTTTGAAACAAAGTGGCTTAAAGTGGGTAGGCCATTTCTTCTGTAACATAACCAACCATTCATTTGTGTTACTGTTACCATATGTCAAACATATCATACAAGCACAATCCAGGTATGTTATTAAAACAAAGGATGGTGCGATGTCATTATATTTCACACATATATACATATTTAAATTTAATGTCTTAATACTTTGTCCATCCTCCATTTGCTTCTATTACAAGCCCCAAATGTCGTGGCACGGAGTCTACTACCTTACTGCAGACATTTAGGGTTCGTCTCATGCACTCCCATACCTCTCTTGCCTTGCTGTTCACTGCCTCTCTAGTTTTTTCCTCTATCCCCCACTCCTGCTTCATCAACGCCCACAGATTCTCTATGGGGTTGCAGTCGCAACCTTTAGTGGGCCACTCTAATAATCTGATCTGTGGGTGTGCTTCAAACCAAGTCGTGACTGCCCAGCTGGTGTGTACTGGTGATCGGTCTTGCATAAAATAGATGGGTTCAGGCTCTGGGATGGCATAAGCCCTTACTGAAGGCAGAAGGGAGGTTTCAAGGATGTTGATATATTCCTGAGGACTTAAATGTCCCTCAGTAACTGACTCCCCCCCCCCACACCACCACATCCAGCCATGAAAGGAGACACTAACTCTGCCACTTCTTGGTCTTTCATTAATGTGTTTCGCTTCAAATCTAGCGTTTTTTCTTCACCAGCCTACTGTAGCCACTGAGGAGAAGGTAGTCTCATCTATTAAGATGACAGACTTCCAGAAATCCAGGCCGACGTTCACATAAGTTTGACTAAACCTAAGGCGGCTTTGCTGTTGTGCCTGTTAAAGTTTCCTTAACTGCAGGGATGAAACTATTCAATCGGGCTTCCCTCAGTCGTCGCCTTGTGGTTACAGGGGAACAACGTAGGCAAACATCTCTAGTTATCTTTATGACATTGTCCAGTGGGCGTCTGCCTGCTGCCTGTCGTAGTCTCTCGTTCTCTTCTGCCGTCGTGACACTTGGACCTCCAGGTCTCGGCCTTGTTAAGACGTGACCTTCTGCCTCGAATCGGTTCATCAACAGCTGCACTGTCGCTGTGGAGATACCCATAAGCCTGCTGATTTCCCGTATCCTCTTCCCCGCCTTGTGGTAACCAACTACTAGGCTTCTCCTCGTGATGACCCCAGGACGATTAGGCGCGTGTCCTTGGACCTCGCACCCCTCCTTGTGGACGGCATCCATACCTACAACAACAACAACAAACAAATGTGTAGCAATAACTGTTACCAGTACACATTTATTATTCAGCAACATTAAAACAATACAAAATGCTACGACACAGAGAGTTATGTTTATGTTAACCGTTGGAACAAGAAAAATAAGCCTGCCAACACTGAATACAGTGATTAAGGTAACAGACGGGTCCGCATAAGTGAACAGGTAATAATAGCGGGCAACACGGGTTACACAGTGACATGTTAAGATTGTCTTATCAGTTTGACAGACTGAACAGAAATGTGATATGCCCACAAAGTGGGGATCTAAAGTAATCTTCAAACCTATTTTCTTAGGGAAACATACTCATGATTGAACTTGGTGGTAACATAACGCTCAGTTTATGTAAACAAATTTTGTATAATTAAATGTATTAAGTTCTCCAGTTTACCCAACGCTAAAAATTCTGTATTTATTTATAAAATATTATTTTTTCTCATACACAAACAAGAAAGAGCGAGACGATGTATCAACAATGAAGTCCAGCCACCGGCTGACTACTGAGTCAGTGATACTACAGTAGTTAACGCAGCCTTAGGCACCTGACAAATCAGCTACATCGAACCTTACTGACGTCATAATAAATGATCATTCTAAAGCAAAAATATACTCACGTATATTTATAATTATTCGACGTCATAAATTAATCAGTATAATTTGCAAGTGATTTGTAATGTGCAAGCATATTTCGTGATGAACTATCTCGTTCCCAGTCGCCAGCGTTCACAAACTGCTTTTGGCTTAAAATAATCCAGCACCAGAATCCATTAAACATGTTGGGAAAACCAGAAAACTATGACTGCGTTATAATGAAATCTAACATATTCGTAACTGTCACCACACTTTTAACTGTTTACAGCAATTGCAATGTTTGGAAACAATAGTACTGCTTTTGGTATATACCAAAAAGACATCTCATTCAAAAGTAGCTGCTGTATTACCGTTGAGAACAATATTAAGTACCAAAATAAGGCTCAAGTAGCCATATACCAAAGGTAATCCATGATTACTCTTACTCTCATTATAAGGTATTGGCTTTTGTCCCAACAAGTAAACAAGTTGCGTGTCATAATTTTACATCTACTATCTCCATGTGAATATTGGTTCAGTGTCATCACTGTAGTTTCCTATGTCACATTAGTGGTTTCCAATATTGTTCTGCATATTAAGTGATCTGCTTTAAACAGAAGTACTAAATCCAGATGTGGCTGCCTGGCGTGCTACCTTTTTAGCCTTCCAACACTTTTTAGCTAGATGACCAGCCTTATTGCACACAATACAGAGCTTATCAGCAGGGTTTGGTTTCTCTGTGTTCACAGCTGAGACAGTCCTTCCGCCCTCTCCATCACCTGCCTTCACTTTTAACTTGAAGTTCAAGTACTGAAGGGCTATTTCAGGAGATCTTTTCGCCTGCCTAAGTACTCTATCTCGTCTAGCAGGGGCCAAACAAAGAAAGTACTGGAGGTAACTAAGAGACAAACTGTTTTCATAAGACAATCTTCCAACTATGTCTCCCCAGCCTGAAGTTACCAAAGCTTCGCTAGCTTCCGCATAACACCTGCCTGTTTTCACATGGGCTTGGCCTTCAGTACAGTCTGAATACTGCTGTGCCCCATTTATCATTCTAAACACCCAAGCGTCTGACACATAGCAGTCACTTTCGAATGTATTTATAAGGGTTTCCTTAAACCCCTCATATTCTTGAGCAGTGGGTCTGGTTTGGAAAATAGAGGCCTCAAGCATTTCAGCCGCCTGGGAATTTGGCATAATATGAGCCTTAACATGCCAAATTTTTTCCCCATGACTAGCAAGCTTCACTCTATGTATCTGAGCCTCACAGTCTCCTAGGAACCTATGTATGTCATAGTCATCTTCCCCAGTAAACTGTATAGTCGGTTGTGCTGCAGGGAACACCTTTATACAGTCTGAGTTCAAAGGTGCGTGGGTAATGAAAGGTTCCTGAGATTGCCTAACAGGTGCTACAGGTGGTAATGTTTGAGGTGTAGCAGTAGTAAGGTTAGTAGTTGTCATATTAGGTACTATTGCGGCCAGGAGTTCTTAGCCACCCTCGTCCAGCCAACCCGTGTATGTGGCACGTCGCATTCACGAGCACAGAAGTTGCCTTCGATGCATTTCTGTCGAAAAATATCCCTTCAGCTTTGGGCTTGTACTAATGGATAAAGCAATAGTAATATTTACTTTGAAGGTTTGACTCTGATAACACGAATATATCATACTAATTATTTAATAACTTGTTTCTCGTATAGAGCCAAGCAAGTGACAAATATGTATATTTGGTTCCACTCCACGCATTCCTGTAGGTTTGAACCAGCGAACACAGAGTGAACAAGTTCGAAGCATTCATTTGTTACCAGGAGAGAGAGAGAGAGAGAGAGAGAGAGAGAGAGAGAGAGAGAGAGAGAGAGAGAGAGAGAGAGAGAGAGAGAGAGAGAGAGAGAGAGAGAGAGCGTGTATGGTGGGCGCCTGTGAATTTTGGAATAATGAGGTGGAGGCAAACTGGCGCAGGGAAATGCAAAGGATGAGAAACCCTGGATTCGTGTGATCCATTGGAAACAGGCCACAGTGTGAATATTTCCTCCATCAGTCACTAGAACTTGCCTTGTTTTGTGATATATATTTTTTTCTTTTTAGGATTGCTTTCGTTTGAATAATGAATTAGGAGATAAAGCATGTTGATTTAACAAAAAGCTGTGCTTAAGTAATTTGCCTCTCTGTCCAGAGAGAGATATCCAGTTAATGAGAAAAATACTCATGGGTTTGCCAAAAATCTCCAGGTGCCAACCACCAGAGAGAGAGAAAAAATGCGAACATAAGGTATTTAACAGAAGTTACGCGGCCTACCAAATTATTTGACAAAGTCAACTGGCGTTACCCAGAATAAATCCCATCTTTCATTTTGTCCGAGGAGACGTTATCCTGGGATAAATAAACTCCTTCGTCATTAGCCAAAGGAAAAATTCCCTGTTTAGCTCGAGCACCTTATTTATTCATATCGCATAATATCATGTGTATGTAACCGGAATGAAGCCCCTTATCTACGGCCTGACAAACTCCCTGTAAAGAGTACCCGGTACTATTTTCTACCGACAGACTGAGTTAAGCGGTGAGACTTATCTTTGTTGTAAGGAAATCCTCCCCGCCTCTGTGTGTGTGTGTGTGTGTGTGTGTGTGTGTGTGTGTGTGTGTGTGTGTGTGTGTGTGTGTAATTCACCGGGTCGGTCAGGACCACTTGATGGTCGTGATGGTCAGCTTTTACCCTCCCGGAAGGGAGCTGAGAGCTCATATAGTCCGATCTAAGGGCAAGGCTGTGACCTTCACACACGCACACACCCGTCCCCTTGCTCAAGGGGGACAGTAACCACCCACTTCGTCAGTGAAACTTTTCGCAACCTGAGCGAGGAGCGAACTCCCGTCCACCAGTTGGCAAGCGAGAACGTTACCACTGCACCAGCGAGCGGTGTGTGTGTGTGTGTGTGTGTGTGTGTGTGTGTGTGTGTGTGTGTGTGTGTGTTGAATTGCGAGTCATCTGACTTGTGGTGCATGGTATGCGGGTTGGTAGGTTGGTGACTGGGTGGGTGGATTGGTTAGTGTAGGCTGGTTGTTTCACAGGCGGATTAGGTGGAGTGGGTGGGAGAGAGGGAGGGAAAGGGTTGTTGGGCTGGTTAAGTGGGGTGGAGTGGGGTTCGTGCATTGTTTAAATGGGGTGGGTGGTGGGGCTACCTGTAGGACAAGGCAAGAGACGGGTTTGTGTCGTCCTACTCTTGAGACATACTGTATTGAGTAAGGTTGTGGGTATGTGCGTTGATGGGTGGGTGTGTAGGTGGATGAACGGATTGTGGGAAAACAGGCCACTGCGGTTAGGTGATTTGAGTTAATGTCCGAGTTGGGAATATCGGTGCACAGGGGATATTATTATGGAATCATGCAGTAGTAGGTATATATATCTAGTGGGTTACAGCAGGTCCATCGAGCAATACGTCTGTTGGTTAAGAGGTCTGTGTTTCAACTGCACGCATCAGTGGGTGATATAACCACGTCGGATAACAGGTTTATGGGGAATATAGGTTCACTGTGACAAATACATCCATGGGTATACGTCCATGTAGGAAACCTGCATCCATGGACAGATTCAAGGTCGACGGAGAAATTGGTCCGTGGGGAGAAAATACATCAATGCGGAAAATTAGTTCGTGGGAAAATAGGTTACGTAGAAAAGTAGGCGTCTTTGAAAAAAAAAAAAAAATCATTAAGGAAAATAGGTCCATGGGGGATTGTGCTCCGAGTGGTGAAAATGTCCATTGATAAAAATATTCATGGGGTGAAAATAGGTCCATAGGGGCATACACGTACTGTAAACATACATGGAATATTTACAATAAATGGGACCTAAAATATCCAACTTTTAACAGCGACCGTTGCCTGGAATTAGGCTTACCACTACACACCTTGGACCAAACAACCATTAGCCAGACTCTATTACCACTTCGTCATCCAGTCATTATATTTCATAATTTACCTTCATTTAGTCATTTAGGCATAGAAAGCCAACCGAAACTGTGTTGAGCACCTCATTTCTCCACCTAATTCCTCTAAAATTCACGGGCTCCCGCAACTCTCTCTCTCTCTCTCTCTCTCTCTCTCTCTCCTGGTAACAAATGAATGCTTCGAACTTGTTCACTCTGTGTGCGCAAGTTCAAACCTACAGGAAGTCGTGGAGTGGAGTTAAATATACAAATCTGTCACTTGCTTGGCTCTATACGAGAAACAAGTTATTAAATAATCAGTATGATATAATCGTGTTATCAGGGACAAACCTTCAAAGTAAATATTACTATTGCTCTATCCATAAGTACAAGCCCAAAGCTGAAGGGATATTTATCGACAGAAATGCATCGAAGGCAACTTCTGTGCTCGTGAATGCGACGTGCCACATACACGGGTTGGCTGGACGAGGGTGGCTAAGAACTCCTGTCCGCAATAGTACATGCCATATAGGAATATTAACATGGGTTTGCATGTCAACACTGTTAGTAGTCAGGCCCCAAGGATTAGCATAAGGAGCATTAAGAAATAAATGATACTGCCCCTGCTGTCCAAAAGCCTGTACGCTGCTACACATGCCTGGGGTGAAAGTTTTGTGTGTGTGTGTGTGTGTGTGTGTGTGTGTGTGTGTGTGTGTGTGTGTGTGTGTGTGTGTGTGTGTGTGTGTGTGTGTGTGTGTGTGTGTGTGTGTGTGTGTGTGTGTGTGTGTGTGTGTGTGTGTGTGTGTGTGTGTGTGGATTAATTGTGTGTGTGTAGTGTGTGTGTGTAGATTTGTTAGTGTCCATGGGTGTTGCTGCAGCCTGTTCTCCAATGTTCACAGTCTCCCCTGCACTAGGAGTGCCTTCATCAATAAGACCAGTGGCCATTTCGGAACTAGTTTGATACTCAGGGACTGTTTGATATGTAGTGTACGTCCAGAACGCAAATGCAAAGCGTTCAAGTCTTCTTCTCTGTCTAATTGCCCAGAAGTGTCCTGGCTACCTTCTCTATCCCCAAGATTTCCTGCACTCTTATCATCCAACACTTGTACAATCTTATCCAACTTCTCTGCTCTCCACTCATGTTAGTCTAATTCTGGTAAGTCGGATTCACCAGACTCTAATTCCCACTGTTCCTGTTCTAAAGAGACAGCTCCTTCCTCAGCTGTTTGTTGTTTCGTATCTTTTTTAATCTTTCGTCCCAACTTTCTCAGCCTATCCGTCTAATCTTTGCCAGCACCTATTCCCTTCCCAGTCACAGGGAGTTTTTTATTTATTTTTTTTTATTTAGGTTCTGTATTTACCATTCAGTACAAGCCCCAACACTCTGGGGAACACTGTCCCTGAAGGCCAAGCAGGGAGGGGTGCATGAGGAAAACAAAATCGGTATCATAATGCATAGAAGGTACGGAAGTAATTATCATTACAAGCACAATAATGAACAAAGACATACAGTGATACAGACATGGCACAAAATTGTCACAGTAATTATCATTACATGTTTTTAATATGAGTGAGGTGGTACATAGATTCCACTTATGTACAGTACATACATATGGAGACTGAGAGGCACATATGCACACATACACAGACTCTCACAAATAGATTAGTTATGGGCTTAACAATAGAGAACAGGACACTGACAAGATACTAAGAAAACAATAATTTTAAGGGGGAACTGGGATACGTTTATCTTTATACATGTACTATACTACCGTGTGCTGATCGCAGAGTGTGTGGCTTGTGGAACGATATGCAACTACACTAACCTAGGTGTATTCAGATGATGATGAAAATCCAGGTAGGTCCGCACTGCAATTCCGCACACACTCGTCAGGTCTCCTCCCTCTAGCCGTGCTGAGAAGTACTCTCCAGGTTAGCCTCGAATCAACTGCCTCCCTGTCGCGTCTCACGCCTCACCAGGGTTGCCATATGCCTTCAGGATGATGCCACCCCTCTCAGCGCCGTTCTCGAGCTCTCCCTTATAACAGAGAGATATCTCGCCAGATCTAGCTAGAGACAGAGATGCTAGGCTTGAGAGAATGAGTTCACTACTCCGATTTTCATGCTCTCTCTGTTTTATCCTTTATCTCACTTTGCAATTAGTCCCTTTGCAAAAGTGGGATTTTCTTGGATATTCTGTTATTCACCTGATATTAAGATGCAACACAACAGGTTCCAAGGGTTGCTCACTTCATTAAGTTAGAGTCCCTTTTCCGGCACTTTTCGCATCTCAGCACTGGGCCACCAAATTAATGTTCCTCCAGGCGTGGACTATGCTGAATTCCACAGCTGGCCACCGAGACTTTGGTGACTGATGAGCCTGTTAATTAGGAGCAGGTAGTGTGTCAGGTGAAACAGAAAACCAGGAGCAGGTTTTTCTCCCTCTATGTCACAAAGATACATTTGTGACAAGAGAGAATAACGGAATAGAGCATCTACTGCTGACGAGAGCTAGATTGTATCTGATATGCCTCGCTGCTCGGCCCTGGAAACCAGGACAGGTCAGCAAATTAGATGTCGTTATCTCTCAGACATACGGAGATATGTACACGAGTAGGTGTGAATTACAACTCTACCGTGCACATCATACATCTCAATAAGGCAGTATTAACTGTATATGTAGTATTAACACATATTTCCCCAAGACTGAAATATATACAGAATTTATTCCCTTCCTTCACCCCTCATTCACTCTCCCTGTTTACATCTGAAAAGGCCTCGGCAATGTCTGGTCTTTCTCTTTCTTTCTCCCACCACACGCAACAGTGAGGATGTATTTGTTTTTTCATCTCAGTACTACAATGCATATTCATTAAATATGAATAAATACACCTATGTATACAATATGTAAAAGTAGTGTGAGACACAACACATTGTGGAAGTGATGCCAGAACCAGAACATCATTATATATATATATATATATATATATATATATATATATATATATATATATATATATATATATATATATATATATATATATATATATATCCCAGCAGCAGAAAGATAAAAGCAGATGATGCATATTCCAGTTTCCACTCAATTAACGCCTGTGTGCCACAAGAATCAGTTCTGGCTCCAACCCTACTGTACTCCTAATCCATATTAATGATCTCTTAATCTGTCACTCATAATCCCATCCATTCCTATGCAGATGACTCAACACTTCACAGTTCATTCACACTTAAACACCCATTCACAAAATTTATTATCTCTAACTCACAACTCAGTACAGCCATCTCCATAAATCAAGACTCATCTAGGATCACTGAATGGTGACAAAATAACCTTGTCTTATTTAATGCTTGCAGAACCAAATATATACAATTTACTCATAGAAACATATTACGAGATTCCTATAGTACCTTCAATGCTACTAATATTCCAGTCTCCAAAAGTATTGAAATTCTTGGTGTTTCACTCAACAATGCCCTCAGCAGGACCTTTCATGTCAGATCACTTGCTAAAACCGCCTCAAAGATACTTGAATTATGGTACATCATTAGCTTCTTTATCGACGAGCAGATAGCTATAGTGTGTAAGAGTCATGTGTGATCTCAACTGGAATACTGCTCACCCTTGTGGAATGGATGTGGAGAGGTTGCACTAAAACAACTGGACAAAACTCAGAAGAATCTATCTATCTATCTATATACCTAGGCTGCTTCCCCCAAGGAAAGGGAGGTAGCCGAGACAGGACGACTCACTCTCCATTTACTCATCCATTCAAACACATTCATTCGCATCTTAGCTCCAAAGGGGAGAACGGACAGATCCTCACCGCAT
Organism: Coenobita brevimanus; assembly: GCF_032717465.1. Classification (NCBI taxonomy): domain Eukaryota; kingdom Metazoa; phylum Arthropoda; class Malacostraca; order Decapoda; family Coenobitidae; genus Coenobita; species Coenobita brevimanus. Next base: position 16,773,685 of record NC_136992.1, on the reverse strand, counting down.
CACACCGCACAAGGGTCAACTGCGCAATGCAATCAGTGACATCCGCAGCAGGGCCCGACAGCAGAACTGGTTTACCCCTGCCACATCATAACAGACCCATCCCCTTACCCGCACCTGACCTGACTAGCTGATCAGACCAAATGCGGGAGAATATCCCCTCAGGGCTGCGTCATCACTTATTCATTCACAATTTCTCTCCATTTATTTCTGTCACGCACAGCCACTCTTCCTTGCTCAACAGACATCCCTCTCGCATCCAGCGCTCTCTTCACACTGTCCATCCATCCTATTCGTGGTCTTCCTCTCAGCCTTACACCTCTCACATCAGATCTAGTTATCTTTTCACCAATCGCTCCTTATCCATTCTCTCCATATGCCCAAACCATTGCAACACCCTCTGCTCAACTCTACCAGCCATCTCCCGAACAACTCCAGTTCTCCTTCGCACTTCATCATTTCACACTCGATCCATACGCGTCACTCCAAACATACTCCTCAGACATCTCATCTCCATTACATTCAAACTTTTCCTCTCTGCTACACCCATATTCCATGTTTCAGCCCCATATAATGCAGTCGGTACCACAACACCCTCATACAGACTTCTCTTTACATCCATTCTAAGCGAACAACATTTAAACACTTTTTTCATTCCTCCCAGCACCTTTCTTACTTCATTTATTCTAAACTTCACTTCTGCACCTATTCTTCCATCCACAGCAACATGTGACCCTAGATATTGAAAACACTCTACCTTCTCAAGCAACTCACCATTCAAAACTATATTCATCCCCCTACCATCTATCAACCTCGTACACTTCATCACTTTACTCTTATTCTCATTTACTTTCAATTTCCTCCTTTCACACACCCTTCCAAACTCCTCTACCAACTGTCTCAATCTCTCCTCTGAATCAGTCACCAGTGCAGTATCATCTGCAAACAGCAGCTGCTTCAGATTCCACTCTCCTCCATCAACATTTACCAGACTCAGACCACCTAAAACTCTTGCATTCACCTCCCTTACAACACCATCCTTGTAAATATTAAACAACCAAGGCGACATCACACATCCCTGTCGCAGCCCCACTCTCATGGGAAACCAATCACTCACAGCATTTCCCACTCTTACACACGCTCTACTATTTACATAAAAACTTTTCACCCCTTTTAGTAACCTACCATCAAGTCCATACAATCTTAAAACAGTCCACAAAGCCTCCCTATCAGTTCTATCATACGCTTTCTCTAAATCAATAAATGCCCAAAACACATCCTTGCCTTTCGCTAAATACTTTTCACACACTTGTCTCACAGCAAACACCTGATCAACGCATCCCCTCCCTCTCCTAAAGCCACACTGCTCATCACTAATCACTCCCTCTGTACCCTCTCTAACTCTCATAATTAACACTCTACCATACACTTTACCTACAACACTCAACAGACTTATACCCCTAAAGCTAGTACATTCATATTTATCACCCTTGCCTTTATACAATGGGACCACACAAGCACTTGCCCAGTCAATTGGCACCATACCTTTCTCAAAGCACACATTCAACAATCTTACTAACCAGTCAACAATAGTCACTCCACCACCCTTCAGGCATTCCACAGCACACCCATCCATACCTGCAGCTTTCCCTGTTTTCATCTCCTTTACTGCCTTCTCCACTTCCTCCTTCGTGATCAAAGAATCATTCAACTCTCCCAACACATTTATTCCTTGCACCCTTCTATCCGCCACAATCTCAGCCACCCTTTCCTCCTCTACATTTAACAATCCTTGAAAATACTCTGCCCATCTCTTCCTTACTGCATCCATCTCAATTAACATCCTTTCATCCTCTGCTTTTACTCGTTCTTCCTTCCCAGACTCTCCCTTTCGCACCCTTTTCACCTCCTTCCAAAACATTTTCTTATTCTGTTGAAAATTCTCTGTCAGCCGCCTACCCCACCTCTCATCTGCTGCCACTTTAGCATCACGCACAGCCCTTATCGCTCTATTCCTCTTTTCCTTATACCTTTCATATGACATCTCATCCTTCCTCTGCAGCCACACTTCATATGCACGTCTCTTCTCAGCCACAGCCATACTTCTTCCTCGCACCACCATTCACTTCCTTTTCTTACACCACCACCCACACGTCTCACACCACACACCTCTTCTGCATGCCCCACCACAGCACTCTTAAACAACTGCCATTCCTCCTCCACACTGCCATTTTCCCTATCTTTCACTGCGTTCCACTCATCTTTCAATTTCTCCTGATACTCTATCTTTTTCTCTCTTTTATCCAACTCACTCACTTTCAAAACCTCCCTGCCACACCTAACCCTCCTAGCTCTCACCCATCTCTTACCTACTCTTAACTTTCCCTCCACCAGGTAGTGGTCAGACATACCTCCACCCTCCCCTCTCAGAACTCTCACATCCAACAATCTTCCTATTACATTCCTAGACACAACCACATAGTCCATCAAGGCTCTATCAACAACCCTTCCACCCTCCTGTCTCACCCATGTATACTTATAAATATCTTTCTTCTGAAACAGCGTATTCCCAATCACCATCTCTCGCTCAACACACATCGCTATCATTCGTTCCCCATTTTCATTTCTTCCAGGTACACCATGCATACCAACTACGCCTTCAACTGCTACATTTCCCACTCTAGCATTCAGATCTCCCATCATTACCACATTCACATTCGCTCCAAAACTCTGCAGACACTCATCAACATCATTCCAGAAAGACTCCCTCTCTTGTTCATCCCTTTCACTACCAGGCCCATATGCACTCACAAACACCCACAACTCACGTTCAAATTTCGCTTTCACCCACATCAGTCTCGATGACACCTCCTTCCATTCAATCACACACTGCTGTACTTCCGGACTCACTAACAAGGCCACACCTTCTCTTGCCCTTCCTCTATCAACACCTGACAATCTTCCATTCACACTTCCAAACATAGATTCCCCCTTCCCTTTCATCTTGGTTTCACTCAAAGCTAACACATCCAACTTTCTTCTCACAAACATTCTCCCAATCTCCTCCCTTTTAGCCTCAATTGTACTACATCCACGCACATTCATAGACCCAATCTTCAGGGTACGGGGATAACTCCATCCCCCATCCCTTTCTCTGGCCTGTCTCTTTTTAGGAACTAAAAAACAGAGGAGAGGGTCCCTAGTCCCCTCACCCCGCCCCTTTTAGTCTCCTTTTACGACACGCAGGGAATACGGTGGCAGTATTTTTCCTAACACAACCTGGCCGCAGAGTAGTAGTACCACCCCATAGTGCGGCCAGGTTGTGTCCCCCCCTGTGGCGGGGGGGACACAACCTGTTTGGGGTGGCCACAAACAAATCGCCTCCAAGTCGCCCTGTCCCCCGCCATTTCACTGCCCTGCTCCCAACTCACACCCCCCTCTCTCATATACCTCTCCACCCCATCCCTTCATCTCATCCTCGGCCTCCCCCTCCCTCTTCCCCCCTCCACCTCACTCACATACTCTCTTTTCGTCAGTCTTTCACCCTTCATCCTCTCCACATGACCAAACCACCTCAGTGTGTTCCTCATAACGCTTCCTATCACATCCACATCCACATCCACACCACAACGCTCCTTTATATCCTCATTCGTCAGTCTGTCTCTCCATGGCACTCCACAGCCTCCTCTTAAATAACTCATTTCCACTGCTCTTACTCTTGACTTGTGTCCTTCCAACAACGTCCAAGCTTCACTTCCATACGTTAGAGCTGGTATCACAATACTGTCATGTAGTAACTTTTTCACTTCCATGCTCACTTCCCTGTTTCTTATCACTGCTTTCAAAGAACCAGCAACCTTTCTTCCCTGCTGTACCGTTTCAAGCACTTCACCCTCCAAACTTCCATCCTTACTCATCACACTACCCAAGTACTTAAACGTACTCACATTTTCCAATTCCTCACCATCAAACCTCGCTGTACATTCACTGACTTCACCTCTCTCAAAGACCATCACTTTACCCTTCCCTACATTCACCTTTAGATTCCGTTTCTTACACGCTTTCCCAAACTCATCCACCAAGCCTTGCAGCTCCCCTTCGTCTTCACTCAACAACTCAGTATCATCTGCAAACAACAGTACAGGGAGTTTCCAAACACTATCCTCTCTCACCAGGGCCACTCCAACATCCACTACCCTACCTTGTACCTCTTTTATTACCCCATCCATGTACAGATTGAACAAACATGGAGACATGACACATCCCTGTTTCAACCCAACTTTCAAAGAGAAAAATTCACTTAGTTCACCATCCACACGCACTGCAACCATCGTACATACTCTTCACAGCATTCAACAACTTCCCATCTACTCCATAATATTATATTCTTAATACTTTCCACAATCCTTGTCTATCCACCCTGTCATATGCTTTCTCCAAATCCATGAAAGTCGCATACAACTTCTTTCCCTTCTCTTGAAACTTTTCCACTAAAGATCTAAGAATGAATATCTGATCTACACAACCTCTTCCCTTCCTAAAGCCTCCCTGTTCTTCTCTAACTAATTTCTCTGTTCTTTCTCTAATTCTGTCAATAAGTATCCTACCATACACTTTTCCTATTATACTAAGAAGACAAATATCCCTATGATTGCCACACACTTCTTTTTCCCCTTTTCCTTTGTACAAGGGAATAATTATACCTGACTTCCAATCCTCCGGGACTCTACCTTCCTCCCAGGCCAATCTGCACATCTTCCACATCCATTCTACTACTATCTCTCCCCCATGCTTCAGCATTTCACCACACACTCCATCAATTCCTGGGGCTTTCCCCGATTTAACTTTCTTCATTGCTTCCACAACTTCTATCCTACTGCTTTCTTCCTGTCTTCTCACCTCCCTCCTCCCAGCCACTTATACTCTCATTACTTCCATCCTCTATGTTCAACAATTCCTTAAAGTGTTCTCTCCATCTGCTCACTTTTTCTCCCTTCTCCACTAGTAATCTACCATTTTTATCTTTCACTCCCCTGCTAACTTCACTTCCACCCTGTCTTACTCTTTTCACCTTTTTCCAGAACATTTTCTTACAGTCCCTCCACTTTACACTCAAATTCCTTCCAAATTCCTCATCCACTCTCTTTTTACTTTCTCTTACTAATCTTTTCACCTCTCCCTTTCTTTCTACATATAACTCTCTCTTCCGCCTCTCAACTTCTTCCACGCCCCTATTTCTCATCCATTCATTGTATATATAGTTGTATATATATATATATATATATATATATATATATATATATATATATATATATATATATATATATATATATAATAGCCTCATTGTATATTTGTTTGTTTTTGTTTGTCCGTCAATCAGGACCAAACCATGGGTCAGAGACTCCCAGACCCATACATATTCTAAATCAGAGTGACCCAAGGATGTTTTAGGGGGGTCTAAATTCAGATCTGGGTCATTCGAGGTCACAAGTAGGGTGTTCAGTTTTTGACCCGCGCAATGCCGGGTACCCCTGCAGCTCATTTTTTGGCAAGGAGACTCATGTGACCTCCAGTTTGGACATAGGCTATGTGAGGTTGACCTCTGAAGCCATTTGAGGTCACCAGTCAGAGGTCATTGGAGGTCACTGTTCATACACGTTCAAATATGTGGATTCAGCAGTGCAAATTTTGGCATCGAGACACACATGACCTCCAGTTCGGAGATAAGCTATGTGAGGTTGACCTCCAAGGTTATTTGAGGTCACTGGTTGGACGTCATTTGAGGCCACCTGTAATACACGGTTGAATGACTGGACCCAGAAGCCTAATTTTTGGCAAGGAGACTCACATGACCTCCAGTTCGGACATGGGCTGTGAGGTTGACCTCCAAGGTTATTTGAGGTCGCTGGTAATAGTAAACAAGTGTGCACAAGTACTGTGTGTTAGTCTGTGAAAGCTGAAATAGAAAGTTCCTGGACTTCTTACAATACCTCTTCAAATGCATAAGAGGTACGTGGTCTTTCTGGAGTAGAAAGAAAGACTGAACTAGAATAAATAGGATTAGAGTGTTTGCCTTTTGGGCCCGGCAATGCTGAGTACCCCTTCTAGTACGTATATAAAAGAGCCATGTTGTTTGTTTGTTTGTCCTTCAATCGTGCCCAAACCAAGGGCCAGAGACCCCCAGACCCATACACATTCTGATTCTGAGTGACCCAAGGATGGTTTTAGGTGGGTCAAAATTCAGATCTGGGTCATTTGAGGTCACCGGTAGAGTGTTCTCCTTCTTTGCCGAGGCAACGCTGGATACCCCTGCAGCCCAGTTTTTGGCATTAAGACTCACATGACCTCCAGTTCGGACACAGCTATGCGAGGTTGATTTCTGAGGTCATTTGAGGTCGCTGGTTGGAGGTCATTTGAGGTCACCAGTAATACACACTCGAATGACTGGACCCAGGAGCTCAATTTTTGGCATGGAGACTCACATGGCCTCCAGTCAGACATGGGTTATGTGATGTTGACTTTTGAGGTCATTTGAGGTCACCAGTCAGAGGTCATTTGAGGCCACTGGTAATATACACTCAAACGACGACCCAGCAGCCCACGTTTTGGCATGGAGACTCACATGACCTCCAGTTCGCACATATTTAGGGTATGTGAGGTTGACTTCCAAGGTCATTTGATGTCACCAGTTGGAGGTCATTTGAGGTCACCGGTGTGCACAAATACTGTGCGTTAGCCTGCAAAAGCTGAAATAGAATGATCCTGGACCTCTTATAATCCCCCTTCAAAAGCATAAGGGGTACATGGTCTGTCTGGAGTAGAAAGAAAGATTGAACTAGAACAAATTGGATTAGAGTGTTCACCTTTTTGGCCCAGCAACGCTAGGTATCCCGACTAGTGTATATATATATATATATATATATATATATATATATATATATATATATATATATATATATATATATAAGCAGGCCATATTATGCATCAGAGCCAGTTAACAATCAATATGAAAGTATGGGAAATGTCCCTGAAACCAAGCTGCATCCCAAGTATGACTTGAAACTTTCCGGTCCCACCTCTCTTCCAATTCATTATCCCTTTTCCATTCTAGCCTTGCTGTCAGCCCCCGTGTTATGACGCCCCAGGGCGTCCAATGAACGTTTGTTCATTAAAAGATTGAATGTCCTATGGCGTCCAAATAACGGGTTAAGCCGTGTTCAAGTTTTTGAGTCCTAGAGTCCTCCTCCCTGAGACCTCAGTTTCACAAGAATCTGTGTCGAACCCAATCCTGTGGAACATATATTGCGTGACTTCCTCTGGCACCTGTTAGCAGGATCTGACTGTACTGATGACTACATGCTCGCCCACAACTAAACCATTAAAACAGCGTGCTAGTACTAAGACTGATCAGCAAGAATGTATAATCAAGGACTGGGAAACATGGTAGCAAGAATGTATAATCAACAACAATAGATGAGCTGTCAGTTGAGGTGGGTTCACGTAGAAGGAAGATTAGTGATATGGCAAGTACAGTTGTCAACCATTAGAGTATTATGGAGGAGTTCAGAAATGATACAGACAATTAGGCAAGAAAGCAGTCTGATAGACCAGAACAGTGATACTGAAGTGAAGATAACCCAGGTGAAAAAAGTGATGCAAAGTTGCCAAGATGATGTGGAAATTACGTATGCTAAAAAGGTGAAAGTAAGGAAAGACATAGAAACAAGAGTCAAAGGGAAAAAAAAAAAAAAACTTAGAATGGAAATGAATGAAATAATAAAAAAAAAAAAATCAAATTGGTCAAAGAATCAGCAGACATCAACAAATATATAGTAATCACTGGTATAGATGAAGAAGAAATAGAAAAAAAAATTTCCAGAGACAAAAAGATGGCAAATATAATAAGCATATTGAAGGAAGTATCAGAGGAAATCTGTGATAAAGACATAGAGGAACAAAAAAGGCTAGGCAAATATGGAGGAAATAAGTCAAGGCCCCCAAAAGTAACCTTCCAGAGTGTGAACACTGTGGAGGAAACTCTAAAAAATGCAAACTCATGGAATAACATAAATTTAAAAAAAGTATGGATAAAAAGGCGCCTAACTCAAGAGGAACTGGAGAGGGAAGAGGCAAAAACAAAAAACTAGGAAAGGTCAGACGAAGAGTATTTTTTTTTTTTTTTTATAAAGTAATTGGATTGGAGGTGAGAAAGTGGTACATAACCAACAGGGAATAAAAGAAGGAAGGTAGTAGACTCAAGTTACGGCAAGTATGTAGACAAGATGATTAAGTTGATGTACTCAAATGTAGATGGAATGCATTGTTGCCACACTTTTAGATGGAAATTATCGTACCGGCTCTTCAAAAATATCGTTTTTTCGTTGGAATTATCATACACTATTAAATTCATTATAATGTTTAATAATCTGATATATTTTAAAATTGTCGCCGATACCTTGGTGTATTTACTGAAAATTACCCTTTACAATTATCTTCATCAGTACTGTAATTTTGGAAGGTACTGATGTTTATTTTGGTGTAGGCTAAATTCATAACTTTATTTTGTATCAGAATTAGGGCATACCATGAAAATCTCATAATAATAATGTTATAATGATATAATCATATCCTTTGTTACAAAAATAATGTTACAAGAAATACCGTTTGTGCCACTCTAGCAAATCAATCTGACTAGCAGCAGAATGTGGTCCATACAACTTTAATAGATAACTCTTACAAATGTGCTTCCTCTTGCAGATGGTAACTCAGGAAGACCATAAAAGAAGTATTGTCATTGATCGCCATTACATTAGCCCTTAAGATCACTCATCTGTCAAATTGTGGAAAATGTACATGATTAGCTATGCGTGCCACAAAATTTACTGCCATACTAGCTTTCAACACAAAATTATCGTACAAACCGTACGATAATAAGAAAATGATATTGTACATCGTACCAGAGGCAATGTTTTCGTATATATACGATATTTATAGTACGTGTGGCAACACTGACATTGGAATGCTCTCTGATTTATTAGGGATGAAAGATTATACCAAAGAAAAGGAACCACATATTATTTGCCTAACTGAAACAAAGTTAACCCCAAAGATATCAAACGATACCCTAAACTTAGAGGAATACATTATATGGAGAAGAGATAGGATTTAAAAAAAAGGAGGAGGAATTATAATATTAACAAAGATAAATCTACAAGTCAAAGAAATAAAAATAGATATGTCTTCACGAGTAGAAATGATTGCATTGGAGATTAACACATCTGAAGGGAAATTAATTGTGGCAAATTTGTACATGTCACCCAAAACAAACACTTGGGGAAGAGGCAAACATGAAGACCTGGCAGGAAGCACAGTTCAGAGTTTAAGAACATTACTATATGGAATGGAAGAGAAATCTGAGAATTCAGTACAAATATGAATTGGAATACTCTAGATGTAGGGAGCCATGAAAGCTGTTGGGATCAAAAGCTCCTGGATCTTGTGCAGGAGTTTTTCCCACCATAGCCTGTAAAGGAAAACACTAGAGAAAGAGAACTTGATGATCCATCAGTTCTAGATCTTGTACGAGTGTTTACTAGGCAAGAGAATGATACTGACAGTATAAAGTATCACCCTCCATTCAGCAAAAGCGACCATGCAATATTAAATAGTAATTTCAGGATTGCATATGACATAATTACCAATAATGAGAGTTACAAAAAGAGTCAAAGCTACAAAAAGGGCAACTATCATGACCTGAAGAAGTATTTCTTAGAAATAGACTGGGAGAAGGAACATAGAGAACAAGATTTAAATGTTATAAATAGAAAATTTTGTTATTTTTATGAAGCAGGAGTCCATTAATTACATCAGCACAAAGAAACAGAAATGAAACTAAAGAAATGGTTTAATACAGAATGTAAACAAATAAAAAGAAAAAAGAGATTTGCTGTGGAGTAGATACAGAAGACACAATAGTGAGAGGGCTTTATAACAACTATACGAGTAAACATGAAAGGAATGATTCTACAAAGATAAGGAGGGAGGCTCAAAGACAGTTTGAGGAAGACATTATAAATAAAAGTAGTGATCAACCTAAGCTATTTTACAGCTACATCCGAAGCAAAACTAAAGTTAAAGATAAAATACAATCCATTACGGACGAGGGGATCATCTATACACAAGAGAAAGATATATGTGAAGCTCTAAATAAAAACTTCCAATCAATTTTTACAAAAGAAATTATTTTTGAGAGATGATATGGAACATACATCTATCTATCTATCTATTGCCAGACGCCATATTCCCTTACGGGGTGGCCATTTGACTCTGAGTTATTTGTTTTACAGAGAGCGGCACTAACCCTTCACCAACCCACTTGACACGTAGGCAGCACGTGTGGTTTGGTTATATGGTTACCACCCAGCGTTGTAAATGGTTTCTTGGCTTACAGGAAACCATTTGGCTTGTCACTCAATGTAAAGCCACCTGTAACGGAAAGAAAAGGAATAAGAAGTGACAGGAAAGATAGGAGAAATAGGAAGAGAGGAGGGCAGGCACAGAAAAAGAATGATAAAGGCTAAGGAAGAAGTAGGCCCCCACATATTACCAGATACACAAATATCAGATAAAGAAGTACAGGAAGAATTAAGCAAATTAGACAAAGGAAAAGCATATGGTCCTGACGAAATTTCAGGTTGGGTGCTACATGAATGTGCAGAAGAGTTAAGCAGACCATTAATAATCAAAGAATCCTCAGGTCAAGGTAAATTACCTTAGCTACTGAGCATTATCAGTGACCAGTGTTGTAAGATACTAGAAAAGCTGATAAGAAAAGTTTGGGTAAACCATCTAGAAGAATACAGTATGATAACAGAAAGGTAGTTCGGTTTTAGAAAGGGAAAATCATGTGTTACTGATCTATTAAGCTACTATAATTGATTTACAGAAACACTGCAAAAAAGAGAAGGATGGATGGACAGTATCTAGGCTATTTATTTTTCAAGAAAGCATTTATCCCTACGTGTCAAGTGGGGTTGGTGGAGGATTAGTGCCCCTCCCTGTAAAACAATTAACTCTAAGCCCTTGGCCACCCCGTTTGGGATACATGGCGTCTGGCAATGAATGAATAAATGAATGAAAATTTGACAGAGTATCGCACAAAAGACTTTTAAGGAAACTGTACCATCAAGAAGGTATCTAAGCAACCTGTACTGTTGCTTGCAGGATTTTTTCAGAAAAAGGGAAATGAGGATAGTACCAAGAGGAAGTTACTTATCATGGAGGGAAGTGACAAGCAGAGTTCCACAGGGCTTAGTGCTGGCACCAATTATGTTTTAGTATATATAAATGACACAGACAGTAACACTGGAAATGGAAGCAATCTAAATATGTTTGCAGATGATGCAAAAATACAAAGGAAAATCACTAACACAGATTCTTGCAGAGAGCTACAAGAAGAATTAAATAAACTTCATGAATGGAGCAATAAATGGAATATGGAGTTTAATGTGGACAAGCATCATGTAATTAGCGTTGGTAAAAGTGAGAAAAGATCAGACTGGGATTATAAGTTAGGAAGGTCAACCCTACACATATCAGAATGGGAGAAGGACAATCTCCGGCTGACCACATCAGTGAGAAGGTACGTAACATGTATACACTGGTTGCTAATATGAGAATAGGATTCACATATACAAAAGAAGACATGCTGAGAAAGATAATAACATCATTCATCAGACCGACCCTGGAGTATCCATCAGTAGTCTGGAATCCTCATCTCAAAAAACATATAGATAAGACTGAAAAAGTACTAAGGGCAGCTACAAGATTGGTACCAAGCTTAAGGGATCAGAGCTACGAAGAAAGACTAGAAAAATTGAATCTACCAACACTACAGGAGAGAAGGAAAGAAGGAGACATGATTATGCTATATAAATGCATCTCAGGGAAAGAAAAAAAACAGATATAAATTAATATATAACCTATAAGGAAGCATCAGCAAGAGGACACTAAAAAAAAAAAAAAAAACATAAAAAGAGAAGTGATAAAGACGTAAGGAAATTCAGTTTCTCAAATAGGGCAATTGATCAGTGGAATACACTACCGAATGAAATAGTATGTGCCAAAACTATTCATAAATTTAAGGATATGTACGACAAAAATGGTTTAATTCACGCGTAAGTACGAGCTTCGCTCATTCCTGTAAAAAAACAATTAGGTAAGAACAATTAGGTAAGAACACATGCGCTCGCACACACACACACACACACACACACACACACACACACACACACACACACACACACACACACACACACACACAAAGAACTACCAGCCAATACTACACAGAGTGCCTTAGTAACATTCCTCTTTCTGTATCCAACATTACATTTAGGAACACATACATAAACACCTAGCGACCACGATCATCCAAAACCTTTGGCGAAACAGCATCCTTCGTGAAACACCAGCAGACATCCGCCTCTTAACAGAAGCCTTACCCAGAGAGACATGAGTATACCTCGCCAGACTACGATGCCATGACCTTTGCTATAGTACCAACACATAAAACAACTTAAACATAGTCCGCTCGACCCATACTAACTGCAGTGCAGCCCACACACAACAGCACACTTACTTCATGCATTGCACTATCATGACTCAATAATCCTTCAACATAGGCTCAGCAAAAGATTTCTGGGAAAGCACGGTTGAGGGACCAGGTTTCCTACTGCTCACTGGGTTCATGTCCAGATAAACTGGGGATTCTAGCAACAACAACAACAACAACAATAACAAAACTTCTACAAGACCTAGTATATATATATATATATATATATATATATATATATATATATATATATATATATATATATATATATATATATATATATATATATATATTATTTGTGTATATCTATCTATCTATATACATTATATTCATTCATCATTCATTCATCGTCCAATCCTACGTTGCCCCATGAGGTGCGTAGGAGCCCAGGGCTAGGCAGGTTGGGCCTGACATTTAAGATGAGAGTGGACAGTCTCACTCATCCCTGAGTGGCATTACGTGATCAGTAAACTCCAACCATTCCTTGGATATAAACCTTCACCGGCTCAATCCGACTGGAACACCGTAGTTACCCATTAAACCACCAGGCACCAAAATTTGGTTATATGGTTACCGCCCAGAATAGAAAATGGTTTCCTGGTGTACGGGAAATCACTTGGCTTGTCAATCAATGTAGAGTCACCCATAGGCAGAATGAAGAGGAAAGAATGAAGGAAAGAAAAACAGAAGTTGGAATGTAAAGTCACCTGTAGGCAGAAGGACGAGGAATGAATGAAGGAAGAAAAGACAAAAGGATGGAAGGACAGAAGGGTGGCGGAGAGTAAAGGTCAGACACCCGAGAGCTGCACTACATTTAGTGAGTGGATTGTGAGCGTCCCCACAAAATATATATATATATATATATATATATATATATATATATATATATATATATATATATATATATATATATATATATATATATATATATTCGTTTTCGTTTTTAAAGGCTCCAACATGCTTGCATGTGTCGGCCTTGGTCACCTAATGGCGGCTCTCCACGCTGCACGATCCATTGCAGCCTCCCTGTTCAGTCCCTTAACCCAAAGATCACACTTAATGACCTCGTCCCATGTCATTCTCGGTCTACCCCTCATAACCCCACCCCCAATATTAACACTTCTCACCTTCCTCACCCAATTATCATCCCCCATCCTCTCCATATGTCCAAACCACCTCAATTCACCTCTCCTCATCACAACACCAATACACTCCAGTCCCATCCTACCTCTCAACTCTTCCATTGTAAATCCAGCCCCTCCAGGCCTTGGACGCAGGGACGCACTGCACATCCACCTAATCATTGTCATTTCTGTACGTCTGAGCCGGCGAATATCTTCCTCCTTCACTGCCCAGGTCTCACTGCCATACAGCATTACACTCCTAACACATGCTGCATACAAAGACCCCTTAGCACGAAAGGAGAGCCCTCTCAATATCAGGAGAGGCAAGAGCTCCCTGAACTTCTTCCAACCACTTCTCACCCTAGCCACAGAGCTAGCTCCAGCCCCACCTCCAGCACACAACATGTCTCCCAAATAACAAAACTCTTCCACACACTCAAGAGATTCACCAGCAAGTTCAATCCTTTCACGTCTGACAATCTCCACCTGCTCACCCCGGCACGCCGTACACATAAAATCAGCATTATCTCGCAGTCTACCTCTGATACCACTACATCTCTTATGCACCCATTTATCACACACACCGCACAAGATGGAATTACTTCCCACGCCCTTGTGGCAAACTGCACATGGCCACTCTCCCTTGTCTTTGACAGTACCGCCGCAAACCCTAGATATCATCACTTTTGTTTTATCTGCATTTACCCTTAAACCCTTTTGCCCCATACCATCTCTCCACTTGCTAAACCTTTCCTCCGCCTCCCTTTCATTCTCTGCAATCAACACCAAATCATCAGCATACAACAACTCCCACGGGAGTCCGTTTCTAAAGTAACGTGAAAGGGCTTCAAGTATATATATATATATATATATATATATATATATATATATATATATATATATATATATATATATATATATATATATATATATATATATATATATATATATATATATATATATATATATATATATATATATATATATATATATATATATATATATATATATATATATATATATATATATATATATATATATATATATATATATATATATATATATATATATATATATATATATATATATATATATATTGTTACGGAACAGAGAGAGATAATGAACACTTCAAGTGAGAATACTAGAATCACTACTGTCCCGCAAAGTTCCAGGTTCAAAACAAAAGAGTTAGGTAAAATTACAAGTTAAAGTTTAATGCTCAAACTAACAACTAAACATTCAGGACTCATAAGGATAATGTAATGGCAAAACAGGTTACATATATGGTTAACTGCAATAGCCTCTATTAACATGAATTTAGCAAGAGCAAATTTATCCAAGTCAGCCCTGATAAATGAGAAAACTGGATAATGCTCAGATAAAGCAAGATATATTATCACATATACAAAATAATATTAATAATGGCTGACATCAAAAACTCTACATGAATCACAAAAACCTTACCAGGCCTATGAACCAACGCCTTAGGCCATACAGCACAAGAAAAATGGTAACAACACTTATACTCAAATTATACAGCTGCTAGATGGCTGGAGACTTCCTGATAACTCACAATAATAATACACTATACAGGGGAGGAGAGAGATGTGAACAAAATGAGGAGTAGATCTAAGTGGCAATTAATGCAGAGACTGAGCTCATTATATAGGGGCCGGCAGAGCTTGATACAACTTGTAAAAAGGACGCGGAAATGAAGGCACAGGGGAGGAAGAGTTGACAGTCCTGCTCTGAACAACGGAAAGAACGACTTACTCTACTATAAGGGGGAGAAGAGGGGAGTGAGGTAGAACACGCAAGCCTGGTCACTATGGAAGCCACGAGGCGAATCGTGATCAAACATGCAGCATACTGTACATTAGAATTATACAAAGGATGATGAAATCATAGGCTATGTAACACCTCCCCACAAAGAAAAAGAAATTTACAAAGGAAATTTTTTATTACTCTAAAACAATCTGTCTAAAGTCTAGATAAGCAATCTGCAATAACATTTTCTTTCCCCTTGACATGTTGTATGTCTAATGAATACTCCTGAAGAAGTAGACTCCATCTTGTCAATCTCTGATTTTTATCTTTAAACTTACTAAGGAATTTCAGTGGGTTATGATCGGTATAAATGACTATGGGGTCAAAACCAGAACACAAATAAAATGAAAAATGCTGTAAACCCAAAATCAAGGCCAAAAGCTCTTTCTCAATAGTGGAGTAGCTCTTTTGAGGTGGAGTGAACTTCTTACTGTAATAAGATACAGGGTGTTCAATACCCTGATCATCCTCTTGCAGCAAAACAGCCCCAGCTCCTGTATCACTTGCGTCAACAGCCATCTTAAAAGGCTTAGCAAAATTTGGAGTAGCGAGCACTGGCTGACTTAATAGGATAGCTTTAAGTTTGCTGAAAGAGGATTCACAGTTATCGGTCCAGACAAATTTAACTCCCCTTTTCAGTAGGTCTGTAAGTGGTGATACAAGAATTGAAAAGTTAAGAACAAATCTCCTGTAATAACCTACCATTCCCAAAAATCTTTGTAGATCTTTCCTACTTTTAGGTCTGGGAAGATCACTTATAACCTGAATCTTAGCTCCTGGTGGTGCAAAGTGTCCATCACCAATTACGTACCCAAGGTACTGAACTTTAGCTTGACCAAACTCACACTTTGATAAATTAGCTACAAGATTAGCCTGAACCAAACGCTCAAGAAATTTACTGACATGGCATAGGTGATCTTTCCAGTTGTCACTGAAGATTAATACATCATCAATATAAACAACGCACCCTGCCAAACCCTCTGTTACAACATTCATGAGCTTCTGAATAGTGGCTGGTGAATTCTTCATACCATATGGCATTACAGAACATGCAAAAGTCTTTCCTAGTGTTACAAAACATGATATCTCCCTAGCACGTTCAGTCATAGGTACTTGCCAGTATCCCTTTAACAAATCAAACTTACTTATATACCTAGCCTTTCCGATCTTGTCTATGCAATCTTCCACACGAGGGAGAGGGTGTCTGTTTTGGTTATCTGATTAACATGTCTGTAGTCGATGCAAAGCCGCTGTGACCCACCTGGCTTAGGGACTAGAGTGACAGGAGAACTCCACTCGCTCTGACAGGGCTCAATCATCTTGTGGTCCAACAGGTAGCCAAGCTCCTTCTGGATGAGAGGAACTTTCACTGGGTTTACACAGTAAGGAGGCAGTTTCATTAGCTTTGCGTCTCCAACATCGACATCATTCATCTTCCTGGAGTGGCATGGAACACTTGCGGGTACTCCTGCAGTAATGCCGAAAACTCCTGCCTTTCCTTGGGAGCTAGATGAGAAAGCTTAGTCTGGAGATCATTCATGATATCAGGATTCTTCCCCAAACTATCACCCAGGCTCATACTGCATGGGAGAGCTTCACTTGCAGACTCGGGAGGAACAGCTACAGTGCAGACTGGGTTATTTTCGTCCCGCCTGTGATATAACTTTACCATGTTGATGTGACAAAGTTGCTTGTTCTTTCTACGATCTGGCGTGGCGATGACATGGTTGACATCACTGAATTTCTTCTCCACGAAATAAGGACCACTAAACTTAGCTTGAAGAGGTTGCCCATGCCCCAGTAGCAAATCTCCTGGCTGAAAGTTGCGTAACCGGGACTTATCACACCAAGTCTTCATCTTCACCTGAGCAGCTCCTAAATTGTCTCTCGCCAGCTGTAAAGTAGTGGACAGCCGTTCTTTGAACTTCATCACATACTCCAGCAGGTTGACGTCATCTTCCTCCGACAGCCAGCATTCCTTGAGTAGCTTAAGGGGTCCTCTTACTTCATGGCCAAATAGTAGTTCAAAGGGTGAGAAGCCCAGTGATTCATTTGGAGATTCTCTTGCGGCAAATACAACGAATGGAAGACCTTTATCCCAGTCTTTCTGATGTTCCAAACAGTATTTCCTGAGCATCGATTTGAGTGTTTGATGATATCTCTCCAACGCTCCCTGGGTGTGGGGATGGTAAGCGAAGACGTGATCTGGGTGATGCCCAACTCTTTCAGAGACTGCTTGAAAACATTTGACATGAAATTACTTCCCCGGTCTGACTGTACCTCCTTGGGCAGACCAAACTTGGTGAAGAACCCCAGCATTTCCTTAACTACGTTCTTTGCTGAGATATTTCTAAGTGGAATGGCTTCAGGATAACGAGTAGCCATATCAACCAGGGTCAACACATAAGAAAATCCTGAAGAAGTCTTAGGAAGAGGGCCCACAATATCTACCAACACACGGGTGAATGGCGCCTCAAAAGGAGGAATGGGAACTAGAGGTGCAACCTTTTCGGTCTGATTACACTTCCCCACAACTTGACAGGTGTGACAAGACTTACAATACGAGGAAACATCTCTGAAGATACCTGGCCAGTAGAAGTGTTTCAAAATGCGTGCCACAGTCTTCCTCACTCCAAGGTGTCCTGCCAAACTGGAATCATGAGCCACTCTAATGATATCCTGCCTACAAACACGAGGGAAGACAACTTGATGTACAACCTCCCATTCACAGTCGGCTGATGCTGTTGGGGGTCTCCACTTCCTCATAAGTACTCCCGACTTTATATAATAACAAGCAGAAGCACCAGCTGACTCTTCCTCACTGCAAGAAGAGTTAGCTAGACCTTTCAACTCAGGGTCAGCAACTTGCAACTCAACCAACTCTTGACGAGACAAATTATCAACACTACGGGGTACTGCCTCATCTGGTGAGTGGTCCAAATTAGCAAGAAAAGTGTCAGCTAGGATAACATCATCATCATCATTATCCTCTAAGTCACCAGTAACTTTAGACTTAGCCCTAGTGACAGCACATGCAGAGAACACATCAGGGACATCACAATCCTGGGTCGCAGTCACTGGTTCACTAGACAACTGAGGAGCTGGACACACTTGACTTCCACCAATATCGTTTCCAAGTAAGAAAGTTACACCTGACATTGGGAGTGTCTCAACCAACCCAACCATAACGGAACCATTAACAAAACCAGACTCTAAATTCACTCTGCACAGAGGGACAGAGAAGTAATTATTCCCTACACCTTGTAAGATTACAGTTTCATCAGAGGAATTAACATTAGAGCCTAGAACACTGGTCAGCATAAGGGATTGGCAAGCACCTGTATCACGATATATTTGAACTGATTTCCTGTCATTACTGTCCAGAGGACTGACAAAACCATCAGACAGGAAATTAGCACATGAACTCTTGAGAGTGTCACCCACGTTACTGCTCAAAAGATGAGCTTCATCATGAGAATTTAATTTACCCCTCAAAGCAGGTTCAGTTAACTCGGTTAAAGAATTCTGGGAACTCTCAAGGGTGGACACTGGACCAATTGACTGAATATTTAAAGACTCCTTTTTGTTCACATCATGCTGTCTCCTGAAACATTTCTCCGTAGTATGACCAAGCTTACTACAATAAGTACATTTACTTTTCTGAAATCTAGAGGTGAACCTGGTATTTACTTCCTGAGAAACATCATCTTTACTCTCTTTCCTGTTACCTGTACTATGAGTAGAGGCAACGTGCTTACTCTCAGCTTTCTTTTTTTCTTTATAATATCTCTTGTGAGTGAGAACATATTCATCAGCTAAAACTGCAGCATCAGACAAATTATCTATTCTTTTCTCATCAAGATATAGGCTTACATCTTTATTAATACACTTTTTGAAGTCCTCCAGCAAAATCATCTGCTTATATTTATCAAAATCAGAATCCACATTCTTAGAATTTAACCACTGCTCTAACAGATCTTGTTTGATTTTTGCATACTCAACATGGGATTGCTTATCTTGCTTATAAGCTGTCCCAAATTTTACTCTATAGGCTTCAGGAACAAGCTCATAGGCCTTCAGAATTAAGCTCTTAACTATATCATAATTATCAGATTGATCCTGAGGCAAAGATGCATAAGTTACTTGAGCTTTACTGGTGAGAACACTCTGAAGGAGTACTGGCCAATACTTTTTTGGCCAATTAAAACCTGTAGCTACCCTCTCAAACAACTGAAAATACTTTGTTAAATCAGATTCATTAAAAGGAGGGACAAGTTTAACATTTTTAGCCACATCAAAATCATCAGGGCTAGATGATCCAGTTCCACCTTGTTTCATGCGATACTCATGGTCTGCCTGAATCCTAGCAAGTTCACTTTGTGCCTGAGCTTGTGCATGTGCCTCCTGAATACGAGCCTGAGACTCCGCCTCCTTAGCACGATCCTGAAACTCAGCCTCCTTAGCACGAGCCTGAAACTCAATCTCCTAAGCACGAGCCTCCTGCAGGGCTAGGTGTAACTTAGCTATTTCAATCTGCGTTTGCTCATCTGGAGGAGTTACATTAAACAAGCTTTTATTAATCATGTCAACAATTTGATCTTTAGAATGATGAGAGCGAACAGCAATTCCCAATTGTTGAGCAACAAGCTTAAGTTCATTCTTTGTTCTGTTTTCTACATCACACACTGTTTGCACATTTGACAAAAAATCTTTGGCTTCATCAAGAGTAGTAATAGTAGACATCATGAATAAATCACAGTCACAAAATATCAAGCAATATCCTTATGATAATATCCTGAATATCCTGATAAGAGGTTGCCAAATTTATGTTACGGAACAGAGAGAGATAATGAACACTTCAAGTGACAATACTAAAATCACTACTGTCCCGCAAAGTTCCAGGTTCAAAACAAAAGGCTTAGGTAAAATTACAAGTTAAAGTTTAATGCTCAAACTAACAACTAAACATTCAGGACTCATAAGGATAATGTAATGGTAAAACAGGTTACATATATGGTTAACTGCAATAGCCTCTATTAACATGAATTTAGCAAGAGCAAATTTATCTAAGTCAGCCCTGATAAATGAGAAAACCGGATAATGCCACGAGGCGAATCATGATCAAACATGCAGCCTACTGTACGTTAGAATTATACAAAGGATGATGAAATCATAGGCTATGTAACAATATATATATATATATATATATATATATATATATATATATATATATATATATATATATATATATATATATATATGAATGGATCTTGAATTTGGCTCTCTATTGAATTTTGTTTTTTTCTTGGAGGGAACTCTTATTGCGGGCTCATGGCCCTTGGTTCCTTCTTCCTTGCATAAAATATATATATATATATATAT
The DNA here is from genome assembly GCF_032717465.1 of Coenobita brevimanus. Classification (NCBI taxonomy): domain Eukaryota; kingdom Metazoa; phylum Arthropoda; class Malacostraca; order Decapoda; family Coenobitidae; genus Coenobita; species Coenobita brevimanus. The sequence continues at coordinate 16,752,745 of NC_136992.1, read as the reverse complement.
ATATATATATATATATATATATATATATATATATATATATATATATATATATATATCATCGTCATCATCAGCCGTTTGAGTATCACTGCAGGACCGGCCTATCCTGACCGAAGTCAGGACGATACAGCCAATGTATCCCTACCAAGTGGCTTAGGCTGTCTAGTAGAGATTGTATGTAGGGTGAGAAGTGCTTGTATGTGTAATTGTAGTGTTGGAGTGACTTTGGATGTGTGTGTAGTCTGTGAACCAAATGTAATCAGCACTGCCCAAGCCGACTGGGTGCATGCATACTTCATAGTGAGCGACACTGGTTCATCCACAGCACCCCTTGTGTCCGCCAATGCAGTACATGGCCGGGTGAACACTCCCAAAGTTTATTACCCTGGCGGGGCGCGAACCCTGGTTCACCCATGTACGAAATGTACACTCTACCTCTACCACAGAGGCTCCACACACACACACACACACACACACACACACATATATATATATATATATATATATATATATATATATATATATATATATATATATATATATATATATATATTACCTTTCATGCTCCGACTCTGAGGATGAGGTTTATTTGCTTGCAGGACAACTTGTGATAATCGTATATGAATCATTATCCTGGGTGACCTTTAAAATGAAGGGCCTTGTTATGTCAGAATCGGATTTATTCAGACGAATGTAATATATCTGATCATGATGGTCAGGGTAAATATTGACAGAATAACCCTTGTCACTGGATATGCTCTCGACTCTTTATCTCGGTGACAGACTGTAGTAGACAGAGAGAAAAGGAATCCCCCTAAAGTGAACCAATAAAGTGTTCATTTCTCAGTTTGTACTCCGACCGATGCGATGGAACATTTATCAAGAGGATATTGGCTGGATTCTAGGTGGCATTATAGACTTCATAGATCCCTTTCCTAGGCAATTTACGAGTACAGTATTTTGCATACTTCACCTCAACAGTTTTTATACTTATATCACTTTAAAATTGGCAGTTGACAGTAATATTATACAAGATAATATTGAGCTCTATTGGGCTACATAGATCACAATGAAAATGATAGTATGAAATCTCCAGATTAACTTGGAATACAAGTGTCAGTCTATTTCCGGCCTCGGTGTGAACACATCCCCAACTCAGGCCAGTGCTGATGCGTTGCTGAATATGTCCACTGCTCGAGGACAGTTTATATCCTCAAAACATTATGTAAAAAAAAAAAAAATGCATATGACTACGCAGACCATTCACGTATTTCATTAAGCCTCCATTTCCAGGTTATTTTGAGGTGGATACTGCCAT
>NC_136992.1:16693930-16746430 GCF_032717465.1 Coenobita brevimanus | reverse complement strand
AGCAAACACATCAAATGATGCAAGAGTGGATGTCAGTGTTCGAGGTTTCTGGACACGTGGGCAGAGGGTTTTCTTCGACATTTGGATATTTAATCCCATGGCAGCATGTCATCATGAACTGTCTCTCGAAGCTACACACAAATGGAATGAACAAGAAAAAAAACAGAAACTATCGAGAAAGGATCCAACATGTGGACCACGGTCGATTCACCTCCCTTGTGTTCACAATATCAGGAGGGATGGGGCCAGAGGCGGTGAGACTCTACTCTAGACTGGCAGAGGTTCTTTCTGAGAAGTAGCGTCAACCCCAGATTTCTGTTATGGCCTGGATGAGATGTCGACTGTCATTCTCCCTCGTGAGGTCTGCACTCCTATGTCTCAGGGGCGCAAGATCATCACTACTCAGGCCTGTCTCTCTGGCGGGTATGGATTACGAAGATACTGTGGTTTAGAGTCGCATAGACCAGCGACTCCAATAGATTGTCTTTATTAATTATGTAATGTTAATGAATATAAAATAAAGTATAAAAGTAATAGCAGATGATTGGTAACCACAGCCGTTGGCGTGCTTGGTGCCAACGGATTGTAATATGAGGGTTAGTGTTAACCGTCACATGGTGAACTGTATTAGGAAGGTTGGTTTTGATCTTCACAATATAATTCCCCAATGGATGGAGGTGATTAAAAAAAGTAGTATACTAGTAGTAATAGTCGTACTACTACTACTGCTGCTGCTGCTGGTACTACTACTACTATTACTACTACGACTACTACCTCTCCTACTACTACTACTATTATAATAATAATAATAATAATAATAATTATTATTATTATTATTATTATTATCATTGTTATTAGTTGTTGCTGTTCCTGCTGCTGCTGCTGTTGTTCTTGTTGTTGTTGCTCTTATTGTTGTTGCTGTTACTGTTGTTCCAACCTCAGGCTTATCTGAACCTGAACCCAATGAATTACTGACAGGTTCCCCTCCTCCTGCACTCCACCATCCTTCTTCCAGGGGATAGGATGGGGGTTAAGGGACGTTTGTATAACCGGGCAGTGGAGCAGCTCGGTTATATCACAGTCACCACATAAAGGCATCCCTTTCCAGTACCACATAATCGCAGTGAAGTGGTTTGTGGTAGGCAATGAAAAGGTGGTTGAGAGGTGGCCTGGAACCCAAATGGATCTGGGTTTGAGTTCCGACAGTCAGGGAACAGTTTAAAGATTTGAATTTCGTTGAAGCAGACTTTACTGATCTACCAAATTACCCGCCGATATGTCTTAAAACACCCCCACTAATACCAATACACCAGTCTTGAATGAGACAGACCTAACATGTATTCAATACGTACGGTGATTGTTAGCGCCGAAGTGGTGACATGTGGGGGTGAAGTACGTAGGACGATTGCTGGGCGTCAGGGAACAGGCCGTGAAGCCTATGTACAGAGTGGGATACAAAAAGTAAAAGACAACACTGAATTCTTAAGGCAAATAAAATACATTTTATCTATCGAGTCACTTTATGAATACGGTAATGTATTTGGCTAAATTTTCACTTACCGTATAAAAGGACCTGAATTTCCTTATACAGAGATGTTCTGCATAAATGAAATGCCCCAAGAGTTGGTAATTTTTAAGGAACATGGACTTTACATTTATTCTATCCTTGTGATTGAGATAGATGGTTGAGGTGTGACATCATAAGCATATTTAGACTTGCTCAAAGCCAAGTGTACACACACACACATATATATATATATATATATATATATATATATATATATATATATATATATATATATATATATATATATATATATATATATATATATATATATATATATATATATATATGTATATATATATGTACACACACACACACACACACATATATATATATATATATATATATATATATATATATATACATTGTGACATAGCCTATGATTTCATCATCTTTTGTGTAATTTTAACGCACAGTATGCTGCATGTTTGATCACGAGCGTGTTCTGCCTCAGTCCCCCCCTTCTACCGTTATAGTAGAGTAAGTCGTTCTTTCTGTTGTTCAGAGCGGGATTGTCAACTCTTTGTCCCCATGGCTTCATTTGCGCGTCCTTCTTACAAGTTGTATCAAGCTCTGCCGGCCCCTATATAATGAGCTCAGTCTCTGCATCATTGCCACTTAGATCTACTCCTCATTTTGTTCACATCTCTGTCCTCCCCTGTACAGTTATTGTTGTGAGTGCTCCGGAAGTCTCCAACCATCTAGCAGCTGTGTAATTTGAGTATAACTGTTATTGCATTTTTTCCTTGTACTGTATAGCATAAGGTGTTGATTTGTAGGCCTAGTGAGTTTTTTTTAAAATTTATGTAGGATTCATTTTGTCAGCCAGTTTTAATACTATTTTGTATCTGTAATAATTTATCTTGCATTAACTGAGCATTACCCAGTGTATTTTCATTTTATCAGGGCTTACTTAGGTAAATTTACTCTTGCTAATTTCATGTTAATAGAGGCTATTGCAGTTAACCATACTGTATATTTAACCTGTTTTTGCCATTACATTATCCTTATGAGTCCTGAATGTTTTGTTGTTAGTTTGAGCATTAAACTTTAACTTGTAATTTTACCTAACTCTTTTGTTTTGAACCTGGAACTTTACGGGACAGTAGTGATTTTTAGTATTCTCACTTAAAGTGTACGTTATCTTTCTCTGTTCCGTAACAATATATATATATATATATATATATATATATATATATATATATATATATATATATATATATATATATATATATATATATATATATATATATATGAGAGTGTGAGAATGGGAGTGTGGATTGAGTATATGTGTGGGTGTAGGTGAGAATGAGAGGGCAAAGAAGGGTGTATGTATTGTTGTGTGCAAAAGATGGAAGGAGAATATAAGACAGTATGAATTGGTTCAAGGACTGTGTAGCCAAGATTAGAAGCAGGAATAAAAGTTTGGGCGATTGTGTGTATATATGCGCAGACAGAAGACCCCTGCAAGCAGAGTGAAAGATGAGTTCTGGACAATTAATGTGGAAGCATGTATGGAAAAGTTTGAGAGGAGTTAGAAAGTGTTTTCGATTGGAGATATGGATGGAAAATTAGGGAATGTTAAGGTGGATGGAGGACATGGTGAGTGGGGTGTGCCTGCAGAAGTCGATGGGAGTGGTAGTCCTGTGGTGGACATGTATGCAGGGAGGGGCTTGGTCATAGCAAATACCCTCTTTAGGTACAAAATGATCCACATGTGTACATTGCAAGTGATGAGATGGGTGGACGGTGGGCTGGATGAATGGAAGGCAATAAATGATTATGTGTGTGTGAATGGGAGAACGAGAAGATGTGTGCTGGAAGCGAGGGCATACAGACGTGGGGGATGTGGACTCTCTGATCACCACTTAGGAGATACAAATGGGCTGAATAAATAGGAAGAGAAAAGGGTAGGAGGAAGCAGTTCATGCGAAAAGGGTAGAAAGATTGCAGGAGGATGAGAAAAAGACAGAATATAAGAGAAAAGTAGAAGAACGATTAGGTAGATATGATTTGGAGCAAATGGGGGAGGTGGAAGGTGCGTGCAAGGTATTCACAGAAGAAATTTTTGCACCATGTGAAGTGGTATGTGGGGTAAAGAGAAGACGAAAGAGGATGCAAGGAACAGCATGGTGGAAGGAAGAGGTGAAGAAAGCTGTTGTGCAAAAGAAGCATATAGTGAGAGGATGGGAAGCAAAGAGATGGAGGATGCTGAGAGTCGGAATAGAGAGCTATATACTCGTATAGAGAGGAGGAGAGAGGTGAATAGATTAGTATGAGAATAAAAAAAAAGTGGATGAAGAGTTTGGAAGGAATTTGAGTGTAAAGTGGAGGGAATTTAAGAAAATGTTCTGGAGTGAGGTTAAGAAAGTAAAACAGGGTGATAAAGAAGGAAGTAGGAAAGTGAAGATAAAAACGACAGATTGCTGGTGGAGAAGGGAGTCAAAATTAGCAGAAGGAGAGAACACTTCAAGGAATTGTTAAACATATAATGAAAGTAATGCTAGTATAAATGGCTGGGAGGAGGGAGATGCGAAGGGAGGAAGAGATCAGTAGGACTGAAGCAAAGAAGAAAGTCAAGATAAGGAAAGCCCCAGGAATTGATGGAATGTATGGTGAAGTGCTGAAGCACGGGAGAGAGTTAGTAGTAGAACGGATATCGAAGATGTGCAGATTGGCCTGGGAGGAAGATAGAGTCCCGGGGGATTGGAAGTCAGATACAATTATACCCTTATACGAAGAAGAAAATGAAAAGGAAGTGTGTGGTAATCCTAGCGACATTTGCCTTCTTAGTGTAATAGGAAAGGTAAATGGTAGTATGCTTATTGTCAGAGTTAGGGAAATACCATAGGAATTAGTTGGAAAGGAACGGTGAGGTTTCAAGAAGAGAAGAGGTTGTGTAGATCAGCATTTCATCCTAAGGTGTTTAGTGGAAAAGTTTCTAGAGAAAGGAAAGAAGTTGTATGCTGCCTTCATGGATTCGGAGAAAAGGTATGCGGAAAATATTAAAAATATATGGAGTTAATGGAAAACTGTTAAATGCCATGAAGAGTATGTATGAGGGTGGGAATACTGCAGTGCGTGCTGGGTGAAATGAGTAAATTTTTATATCTGAATGTTGGATTGAAACAGCGATGTGTCATGTCTCCATAGATATTCTCTCTCTCTCTCTCTCTCTCATCAAGCTTTGAGGTCCACTGCAGGACCGGCCTATCCCTACCGAAGCAGGGACGATACAGTCAATGTATCTCTACTCAGTATATATATATATATATATATATATATATATATATATATATATATATATATATATATATATATATATGGATGAATGAGAGACAAGTTAGGGCAGTGGATACTGGAGCGTCTCTTATGAGAGAGGGCAGCGTTTGGAAACTTCCTGTTCTGTTGCTTGCAAAATGATACTGTATAGTTAAGTGAAGATAAATGGGAACTGCAAAGGCTTCGTGAATGAGTCTGGGAGAGTGAGTAAAAAATGGAATCTAAAGGTGAATACAAAGAAGAGTAAAATTTTTGGTCTTCGGAAGAAATGAAATCACTGAATGCACAGTGGGGCTAGATAGTGAGGACGTGGAAAGTGTGATTGCATTTAAGTACTTGGGTATTGTGATGAGTAAGGATTAAATTTTGGAGGATGAAATCGCTTGAAAGGATATAGCAGGGAAGAAATGTTGCTGGTTCATTGAAAGCAGTGATAAGAAAAGGCACGTGAGCATGGAAGTAAAAAAATCGCTGCGTGACAGTATTGTGATCCCTACTGTAACGTATAGAAGCGAAGCATGGACCTTGTTGGAAGGACACAAGTCAAGAATGAGAGCAGTGGAAATGAGTTATCTGAGACGACATGTGGAGTTATATGGAGGCATACTGACAAATGAGGAAGTGAAAAGCGTTGTTTTGTGGATGTGGTAGAAAGCATTAGGTGAAATGCAATAAGGTGGTTTGGCTATGTGGAGAGGATGGGGGTGAGAGACTGACTAGGAGAGTGAATGTGAGGTGGATGGGGATATAGGGAGGAGAAGTCCGGGGATGAGATGGAGGGCTGGAGTAGAGGGTTATATGAGAGGGGGAGATTTAAGTTGTGGGAAGGGCAGCTAAAAGGCAGGGGACAGGGTGAGTTGGAGGCGATTTGTCTGTGGCCACCTCATACAGGATTAACCCGTTTGACTATAGACAAATGGATAGATAGTATAGCCTAGTGTCTATCAATATTAAGTGGTGTTAGTGAGGTGCACCAGGCTTAACTAATACACACATATGTTCCGGGTTTTCCTGAAATAATTTGATGTCTGATGCGTCTAAATTTGGACACCAGGAGCATCATTTCTTAAACCTCGTGTCGCAGGAGCACGTGGTGGCTCAGTGACTAACATTCACCCACCTGCAGTCACTTAAAATAGGTGTTCGTGCTTGCTTGGCTCTGGTAACTGACACATAACTCCCCACATCAACGATATTGTAGCCAAAGTAAATATAGTGTTGGTGAAAAGTATACGCAAGTATACAGTCCCATAGCCAGGGGCGGTTGCGGGGATGGCGCGTACCCTCCCCTCCTTCCTCCCTTCAAACGTACAAGTTCCGCCTGGTTGAAGTAAGCAGTTTTAAAGCATTTCTTTCAGTTGTCTGAAGACCTCTTGAAAATAACTTACCTTCCAGTTTGGGAATATCGTGAATAATTTAGCTTAATATACTTAAATTTATTTTAATTTTTGACAAGATAATCTGCAGATTTTTACAATTTTTTTTTGCCGTGCATCAACAGATTTTCCCAAAATGTTTGTGGGAACACTGCTTTAATTTCGCATATTCACATAAATTCTAAAACAATAATATTTTTCACACGTAACTCGTAATAATAACTAAAAATTTGAGGAAACAGTTGGTTCATAATACCTTACAGTACGGTACTGCTGCAGATTCTAAGTTGATAAGAAATTCTTACGGGTTTTCATTTTATAAAGATCAAAAGTACATTTCTCATTAAAAAATATTAGTTTGTAAACTTTATCCAAATAAAATTAAAAGTACAGTGTAGATAACTGTTTCTGTTTTATTAACCTCTCTCTTAAAGTTAATTTCAAGGATGGTCTGCTAAATTAGGCTTACCACCCCTCCATTGAATTTCCTGGATGCAGGCCTAAAGTGTTGCAATGTTGTGGAAGCTTTGCATTGCAGTGTTTATGAAAGTGAACAGATGCATGATAATTATGAAAAATCAAATTTGTCAGAGAAATTTATGATAATTAGTTAGAAATTTATGATAATTAGTTAGTTGTTTGCAGAGTAGGGCACTAACCCTCCACCAACCCGCTTGCTGACACGTAGGGAACATGCTTGGGTTTGTTTTATGGTTACCACTGAGCGTTTTTAATAATTTCCTGGCTTACGGGAAACCATGTGACTTGTCATTTACTGTAAAGTCACCCTGGAGTAGCCATACATTGAGTGGATGATGGGCGTCCCCATCCACCAAACGTTAGGAGAAATTCATTGAGGTGGTTTGGCCATATGGAGAGGACAGAGAGTGAGGGACTAGCTAGGAGAATGTATGTGAGTGAGGTGGAGGGGGGGAGAGGGAGGGGGAAAACGAGTTTGAGATGGATGGGTGGAGAAGAGCGGTAGATGAGCGACGGGGAGGTAAGCTGGGGGGAGGGCAGCAAAATGGCAGGGGACAGGGTCAAATGGAGGCGATTTATTTGTGACCACCCCTTATTGGATTAACCCGTCACGTCCCGAGGTTTTCCGCACCTCCGACATCCCCCAGTCCCGAGGTATTTTCGATTTTTTTTTTTTTTGGCTAAAACCTTCGCTTTTGGTGAGAAACATCGAAAATTCATAGAGAAATCGCTCACCTGAGGTTTAAAGTGCCCAATCCAGGTAGGAGTTCCTCCTTACCTGAGTGGGTTTTCTAACATGCTGGCACCAAAGAAAACGAGTTCTATGGGAGAGTAACTATTTTATCCACTCATAAACGGTATTTATTTATTTACTTGGTACGAATGTATATGTAGTATGACAGTATATTGGTTTTCAAGCAGTAATAAAGGCATTATAAGCATTGTTTCACTCACTAACTAATCACCATACCTGACCTATTTTTGCCACACTACCTGATCATTATTTCTGGCTGTTTCTTCTTCTAATGCTATGTAAACATTGTCCTCCACATTGTCATCGATTGGGGAATCACTCTGGCCCTGAATAACTTTACTAGCCAGGTCACTGGTAACAGGTCCTTTGCCAAGACAATGGCATGAGGGGGGGAGGGGGGAGGTTATGCAGTGTAAGGCATTGTCCCTGCTTGGTATCTTGTACAGGAATAGAGGAAGGTGTCCCGTGTATACATACGAAAAATCACGTGCGAAAATTGAAAATTGTGCAGATTAGGTACCTTGCAATTGCACGACGTACTGGTACGTCGCCGGGACTGGCAAGTGCAAATCATGGTGACGTACCCGTATGTCGTCGGGACGGGGCGGGTTAAGGCGTCTGGCTATAGATAGATAGACAGAAAATTTTTTAATTTCACGCTATTAAAGACAACACTGTAGCAACAGCGTTACACTTCGCGGTTGGTTGTCCATATTTGCTCCCTGCAATACAACAAAGTGCTAGGAAACTTTATTGTGTCATTCTTTGTGATGGATTTTACCATTGTATTGGAACAGCAGTTGCTTTTCCAAGAGTTCCTATTCCACGAATTTTCCCTGGCTGGGACTATTAGTGGCCAAAAATATCCAAGGCATCTCTCTCTCTCTCTCTCTCTCTCTCTCTCTCTCTCTCTCATAATTTACAAGACTCATAAGCACTCTCAGGTCAATTATTGCCCACCCTTGTGGAGTGGATATGGAGAGGTTGCACTACAACAAAGGGACAAAATTCAAAACAAAGCTATATGAATTATTTATTACCCAGCAGTTACAAATGAACTATATGGGTAGCGTTAGCCAGTCTCTTGTGCCCGCCCCCTTGGCCCCGCCCACTCACTCATCGGCCTGAGTAGTTCTGGGCAGTGTTACCACACGTACGATAATTATCGTACAAAAACGATAATATTGCCTCCGGTACGATGTACGTAGCATTTTCTATTATCGTACAGTTGGTACGATAATTTTGGGTTGAAAGCTAGCATGGCAGAATATTTTGTGGCACGCATGGCTAATAATGCACAGTTTTTTACAATTTGACAGAGGAGGACCTTGAGGGCTAATGGAATGGTGATACCTGAAAATACTTTATTTATGGTCTTATGGTGTTATTATCTGCAAAAACACATTTCTATGAATTATCTATTTAAACTCTATGGACTGCTTCTGCTGCTAGTCAGATTGATTTTCTAGAGTGGCAGAAAGGCTATTTCTTTTCCTAGTTAGCAGGGGAGTGAAAGATAAAAATGGTAGATTACTAGTGGAGAAGGGAGTAAAAGTGAGCAGATGGAGAGAACACTTTAAGGAATTGTTGAACATAGAGGATGGAAGTAATGCGAGTATAAGTGGCTGGGGAATGGCTGGGAGAAGGAGGGAGGTAAGAAGACAGAAAGGAATCAGTAGAAGTTGTGGAAGCAATGAAGAAAGTCAAATTGGAGAAAGCCCCAGGAATTGGAGAAAGCCCCTGATGGAGTGTATGGTGAAATGCTGAAGCATGGGGGAGAGATAGTAGTAGAATGGATGTGGAAGATGTGCAGATTGGCCTGGGAGGAAGGCAGAGTCCCGGAGGATTGGAAGTCACGAATAATTATTCCCTTGTACAAAGGAAAACGGGAAAAGAAGTGTGTGGTAATCATAGGGGCATTTGTCTTCTTAGTATAATAGGAAAAGTGGATGGTAGGATATTTATTGACAGAGTTAAGGAAAGAACAGAGGAATTAGTTGGAGAAGAACAGGGAGGTTTTGGGAGGGGAAGAGGTTGTGTAGATCAGATATTCATTCTTAGATCTTTAGTGGAAAAGTTTCTAGAGATGGGAGAGAAGTTGTATGCGAATTTCATGGATTTGGAGAAAACATATGACAGGGTGGATAGACAAGTATTAAGAATATATGGAGTAGATGGGAAGTTGTTGAATGCTGTGAAGAGCATGTATGATGGTGCTAAGGCTGCGGTGCGTGTGGATGGTGAACTGAGTGAATTTTTCTCTTTGAAGGTTGGGTTGAAACAGGGATGTGTCATGTCTCCATGGTTGTTCAATCTGTACATGGATGGGGTAATAAAAGAGGATCAAGGCAGGGCAGTGGATGTTGGAGTGGCCCTGGTGAGAGAGGATAGTGTTTGGAAACTCCCTGTACTGTTGTTTGTAGATGATACTGTGTTGTTGAGTGAAGACGAAAGGGAGCTGCAAGGCTTGGTGGATGAGTTTGGGAGAGTGTGTAAGAAACGGAATCTAAAGGTGAATGTAGGGAAGAGTACAGTGATGGTCTTTGAGAGAGATGAAGTCAGTGAATGTACAGTGAGGTTGGATGGTTAGGAAATGGAAAATGTGAGTACGTTTAAGTACTTGGGTAGTGTGATGAGTAAGGATGGAAGTTTGGAGGGTGAAGTGCTTGAAAGGGTACAGCAAGGAAGAAAGGTTGCTGGTCCCTTGAAAGCAGTGATAAGAAACAGGGAAGTGAGCATGGAAGTGAAAAAGTTACTACATGACAGTATTGTGATACCAACTCTAACGTATGGAAGTGAAGCTTGGCCGCTGTTGGAAGGGCACAAGTCAAGAGTGAGAGCAGTGGAAATGAGTTATTTAAGAGGAGCCTGTGGAGTCACATGGAAAGACAGGCTGACAAATGAGGATATAAAGGACATTGTGGTGTGGATGTGGATGTGATAGGAAGCGTTATGAGTAACACACTGAGGTGGTTTGGCCATGTGGAGAGGATGGAGGGTGAGAGACTGACGAGTGTGTGTGAGTGAGTTGGAGAGGGGGAGAGGGAGGGGAAGGCCGAGGATGAGATGGAGGGATGGAGTGGAGAGGTATATGAGAGAGAAGGGTGTGAGTTGGGAGCAGGGCAGTGAAATGGCGAGGGACAGGGCGACGTGGAGGCGATTTGTTTGTGGTCACCCCGTATTGGATTGAGGCGTCTGGCAATAGATAGATAGATAGATAGATAGATAGAGTATATTATTATAGCCTAATACTATTATTATGAGATTTTCATGGTATGCCTTAATTCTGATACAAAATAAAAAGATAAATATACACCTATGTATATGTCAGTACCTTACAAAATTACTGTTCTCATGAAGATAATTGTAATGGGTAAGTTTTCAGTAAATGCATCAAGGTACTGGCGACAATTTTAAAATACATCAGATTATTAAACACTATAAAAAATTTATTTAGTTGAGTACGATAATTAAAAAAAAAAAATATATAATTTTGAAGAGCCGGTACGATAATTCCAATCACTGGTTCTGGGAAGCCAGTCTTGTTGTGACAGCGTCAGGTAACCAGATCAGGCGCCCTTGCTAATCGAAGCAACAAAACTTTTACTTAACCCCTTAACTGCAGTGATATCTTTTCCATTTAAGAAGGAAATATGTTTCATTGTAATGGATGTTGGAAAAAAGTACCCAGGAAAGTCATCGGCCTGAAAGGTTTGTAAAGTAACTAAAGTTCACTCCATGAAAATAAAAAGGTATACATTTTACAAAGTACTTAGTGTTATGGTGTTTTTCCTTATATTTAATATCCACATACACACACACACACACACACACACACACAAAACCCTTTTCCCTCTGTAAGATTTCAATGACTTCACGTGTATAGAATCAAATTTCTCATACACCATTGTTGGTGTAAATAATTATTAGACTACATGCCTTTAAGCTTTTGTTAGGGAGGCAGCACCCACGTACTCTCTCTCTCTCTCTCTCTCTCTCTCTCTCTCTTTATAAATACTGAGGAAATGCAAACTTGGCTGTAAATCAAGTTAGCTATATTTACTTTCTAACATTATACTTATCTCGTATTACTACTGTCCCTTCCTGATTAAATGTGGGGGACATTTCCCTCCTTCCCCCCTTGGATGACGCCCATGTGTCCATTACAGGAAAATACAAATACATATATTGTAATTGTTTTGCTATAGCCTAAGGACAGTATTATGATGCGACAGGTGGAGTACAATTTCTGTAAGCTACTGTATTGGGTAGACGAAGCCAGTGACATTTCGTGTTCATATTTCTGTATTTGATCCCTCTAATTTTAAGGAAATTAATGAAGGAAATAAATAAGGAAAATTACAATATGGTTATGATACTGTGGTAACTTACTAGACCTGACAGATAGATGACTTAATACGTTTAATAGTAATAGCGGCACAGCTGCGATGTTATTGCCAAACTCCGAACTTTCTTGGCGCCAAAACTCAGCTGCAGCCGGGGGAAGTTTTTTTTTTTTTTTTTTTTTTTTTTTTTTTAATACTGATTTTGATTCAGTTAAATTTTAGTGCTTCCTTTGTCATACAGAAATGAATTCAAAGTGAAAGTAAATAATACAATAGTACTTCGTGGTAAGGCTCATTATTGTCAATAAAAAGAATAACTATCTCAGCCAATCAGCAACGAGTAGAGCTGGAAAAGGGTGGAGCATTAGTAGGGGACGGGGCGCAAGAGACTGGATAACGCTACCCGTATACCTCCCCTTCAGGAAGACGGGATGTTGCCTTCCTCGCATATTTTACAGCGCTCAGATGATGTTGCAGCCATTGTGCCACCTCGCCATGTCTTCTGTGCCACACGAGCATCTGGTAGCACTCATAACTGGACTGTCACACTGCCATATTGCACAGCTTCCTTAAATCCACGAACTGCTTCTCTTTTGAACTTGCTTTCCCAGATCAGTTTTCATCAGAACTTCGACCTACACCAGTTCAAGTCCAGCTGTTACAAATTTTGCATGAGTGAAGGACACCTGAAACCTGGTGTACGGATTTTTTTTATATTAATTTGTTTTTCCTTCCTCTGTTCATCTTCAGTAAAAGAAAAAAAAAACTTGGAGATGGTATTTTAGACGTACAGAAGTATCTCTTTCAAATTTATCCGCATTACCTGCGTCCCTTACAATTTCTCATCTGATCAAGAAGCTAGATTATCCTTTTAATCACTAATGCATAAACATAACAAGAATCTCAGTAAAAATAACTTGCTACCTTACTCCAACAGCCTTTCGCACCTACATCTGAACGAAAACATGGGAGGGGGGGGGGGCCTCTTCTTCAGTGCCAGAAAGTGGTGTTCTTCAGTTCTACATATCAGTTTCCCTTCCGGACCAGGAAAACAGCTTGAGCGTGATTACTAGAGATGACCGCAATGTCAGGCGTGTACAAGCTCATGCGTGCCCCTTTGCCACGAGAGGTAATGCTTAAGCAAAATAGAATAGACTGCTAGTAACAAGAAAAAAAAAATCAAAATAAATCACCTTGCTGAGGATGTTAACTAAAACTAGCTTCGTCATGATGTCTTTCAAAGCTAAATATTTGTCTGGTATTTGGAAGGATTACATAATAATGATAATAATAATAATAATAATAATAATAATAATAATAATAATAATGATAATAATAATAATAATAATAAAAATAATAATAATAATAATCTATCTATAGCCCGACGCCCTACTCCCGCAAAGGGTGGCCGCAGACAAAACGCCTCCAAGTCGCTCTGTCACCCACCATTTGACTACCTTTCCCCCAACTCATTCCCCCCTCCCTCATATTCCTCTCAACTCCATCCCTCCACCTCATCCTTAGTCTTCCCCTCCCTCTCCCTCCCTCCACCTCACCTACATACACCCTCTTAGTCAGTCTTAATAATAATGGTGATGATAACAACAACAACAACAATAATAATGATAATAATAATAATAATAATAATAATAATAATAACTAGAGGCCCCCTAAGGGGGGACTCACACCAGGCGCGAGCCGATACATATCTGGCGCGGCTCGGAATATGACCTTGACCTTGACCTACTTTCACCAGTTTCAAACTCTTACGAGATTTTCATTCCTACTACACATCTGCAAAGTTACGTGATGATATCTTGAGCGCGTGCGAAGTTATCGTGCTAACAGACATACAGACCTTGATCTACTTTCACCAAATTCGAACTCGTAGGAGATTTTCGTCCCTATTACACACCTATAAAATTTTGTGTTGATAACTTGAGCGGTTGCGAAGTTATCGTGCTAACGGACACACAGACAGAAAGACAAATTGAAATCAATACCAGCTTCGCTATCGCGGCTGGTAATAATAGTCTGAGATGGCTTCGCCATGTGCAGAGGATGGAGAATGAGCAACTGACAAAAGTGTATGTGAGTGAGGAGGAGGGGGAGAGGGGGAGGGAGAGATCGAGAATGAGATAGAGGAATGGAGTGGAGAGTTATATGCGAGAAGGGGGTGTGAGTTGGAGGGAGGACAGCAAATTGTAGAAGAGACAGCGACATGGAGGCGATTTGTTTGTGGTTACCCTTTACGGGATTAAAACGTCTGGCTAGAGAGAGAGAGAGAGAGAGAGAGAGAGAGAGAGAGAGAGAGAGACTTTTCCAGATGCAGTGACTAAGACGGGGAGGAACCAATAAGAGGAAATAATTATGGATGAATGAGAACTATTGTTAGTGTCAGTAAATAAATAAAAATTTGAACCCCAAACCACAAAGAAAACTGACCACAGAATCCCATACGGATACCTTGCAGCGACTGACTGAACTGTGATAGTACAGTGGATTAAGGCGCTCTCACCAGATGTGTTGGTTGAGTTGCTGCTCATTTAATGCCACACAGGGATGACTGACTGGTCACCTTTGCCTTAAATGTCAGACTTAGCAGCCTAGCTACGGGACCTTACTTTCCTTGTGGGGCAAAATGGATTGGATGAGGAACAGACACAACAGACCTAGGACAAACGATTGTCCCACTAACTCAGGTAACGTTAGAGGAGACCTTTTCAAGTAAGAGAATCAAGCATGTAACATCGAACCTTCTAGTTCGAAAAGCTTCTTCTAAACAGAATACAATCGTCTGAAAGCAGCAAGAATGAAATAGGGATGTCACTGGACTGAAGGGACTAAAGAAAAATGATCGGTGGCGTATTTTAGATTTTAGTCAAGATGCCACCAGACGATTTTTATTGGGGGTAATACGGACTTCTTGTAATGGAGGGGTTAGCGGAGGCAGTGTATAACCCCTCCAGTTAAAAAAAAAAGATTCAGATCTTCTGGAGATAAAAATTTGCCACAGTTTGAGCCTGACTTCCGAAAGAGGAGGGCGTGCCAGGGGTCGCTCTGTCTTTGATCCCCTTGGAAACCCAGATTACGTGGCTTATTCTTTCTTAAGACATTCTTTCCTAGAGCACTGACCAAGTGGCTGTTATATCCGATTGCTATAACTTCTTGCACATCTCGGGAGGACTACAAAGTCTGAAAGCTATAGCGAGACATTCCGGATAGCTGCGTATTCAAAATTCAAATCTATCAAATTCAAAACAGCCAAATACAAACCGGGCGGGCAAGGCGGGTGGATCGACATGGCCTCAAAGGATACCATTGGAGTGAAGCATGGAGGTGAATTGGGAGCTGTATCAGTAGCACAGATGGACTTGGCATTGTCTAGTGAAATGAGTGAAACGAGTGAGGCTCCATTCACGGCTAGAAAGAAGGGGAAGAACAAGAAAAAGTCGCAGGGTTGCCAAATCCAAACAGCTGATGCAGCAAAGAGTAGTAACGACGATGAAAACTCCTTAATCAACAAGAAGAAGAAAGTAAACAATGACGAATGTGTGGTGGACAACTTCAGATCTGGAGCAGTCATGGATGTGGATAAGGAAGACATGGATGCAGCCCAGTTCTTCACCAACGCGAAGGACTCGAATGAGGACTCTGGCCAAAGAAAGCGCCTGTATTTCCCCGGTGTGCTTCTTCTTTTTTTTTTTTTTATGTAACCAACTCTGAGCATAGACTTCACAGCCTGCTTTCAAGGCCCAGTAGTCCTCCTACGTACCGTGCACCTCTACATGTCACCACTTCGGCGCTAACACCCACCTTCCATACTGAATACGTGCTAGGGCTGTCTCATACAGGACTGGTGTATTGGTATTAGCGGGGGTATTTTTACGACATGTCGGCGGGTCTTCTGGTAGATCAGTATAGTCTGATATTTATGAAATGCAAATCCTTAAACTGTTCCTTGCCCCAGCGGGATTTGAATCCGGGTCCGTTAGGACTGCAGGCCAACTCTCTACCAATTGAGCCACCGCCTCCCCCAAATGGACTACCATAGCAAGATGCAGTGGACGGTAAGACTTTTTAAGAAGTATCCTGATTTTGAGGTCTTATTTAAGGAGGGCAAATATAGGCCGTATGTGACTGTGAAGGATGATAAGGTAGTTATGTTTCTAAATACCACTGGTTCTGAAGACATTGTTTTAGAAAAACTTAGAGATGATGGAAAGTTGACCAAAGTGCTTGTGTTCAACTACCCAATATGTCTGGATCCGGAAGATTTGCTTGTTGATGAGCGAGTTGTTTGGGCCAAATGCCGAGAGCTTAAACATAATGGTCAAACTAGTGTTAAACCGCAGGTGATTGCACTCATAAGAGGTGACATTCCAGAGAGAATATTTGTTCTTTGCATTGGGTTTAGGAGAGTGTCTGTATATGAGCAAAGTCCTGTTTTATGTTATAAATGTAGTAGATGGGGTCACATGGCATTTAAATGTCAAAACAACTTTCGATGTAAGTTTTGCAGTAAATACCATAGTTCAAAAGAATGTTTGGATAAAATCAAGGAAAATGTGAAGACTGTACCTAAATGTTGTAGCTGTGGCGGTGAACACAATGCAAATTCAAGGCTGTGTAAAATGAGACCAGCTATGGGAGGCAACAGATCAGTGAACTCAGTGCAGCATTCGTTAGCAAGTAAGCAGGTAAACAATCTTGTTACACCAGCTGTTAATGTATGGGAACGCAGAGAAGAAGAAAGGCGGCGACATAGGGGAGTGGTCAAGCAAATGAGAGAGAACTTGGCTTATGATACACTTGACAGTAGTGTTATTTATGCACTCCAGGAAGAGAGCAGGGAACTTAAAAAGGTAAGATCACTAAAGTTTGTAATGTTAAAGAAGCGCCTTCTATTGGAATTTGTAATAGTGGCGATTGCCAGAATGTTTCTTCTTCCAGGCAAAATGGTGGGGGTAACCATTCACGTAAAGTAGCTGGAGTATGTGAGACTGATGTACAGAATGCTTCTGGGTGGAGTGATGAGGGTAGCAATTCAGATGTGGTTGGTCAAACTAAAGTACTTTCTATGGATGTGAATCACTGTGAAATAAGGAATACTTTGCCATTGGAAAAGAAGGAAGTTCATAACAAGCTGGTTAACAGTATGGCTTCCTTGTTAGATACAGTAATGGAGTATATGCGCGGCCAAATGATGATCTGAAAACAAATGTAATCACATTTGCCAAGAAATTTAGGGAGGAGATTATAGTAAATGGAGGGGTCGGATCTTAAAATTCTATCTTGGAATGTTAATGGTCTCCGAGAAAGGTCAACTGATGTCCATGCTTATGTTTTTTCCCATGATCTTGATGTGATAACTTTCCAAGAGGTTAATGGTATAGGTTTTCAGCTGGCAGGATATCAAAGTTTTGAACTGCATGCAGATAATGCAAATAATACAAGAGGTCTGATGACATTGGTTAAGAACTGTATTCCTTCTGATATATTTACAGCTACGGCAATCAGTGGTACTGAATGTCTATGTGTTAAGTTACATTTGACGGATAGTGTGCTTTACGTAATCAATGTGTATGTACATGCAGGCAAGTTGGATCTCGAGAATTTGCCCCTTTGTATTTTTGATGAGTGCTGTTTATTGGTAGGTGATCTGAATGCCCGGCATCATAATTTGGGAAGTAGAGGCAGTCAAATAGGAATGGTTTTATATTGAATAACATCCTTAACTCACTGGAGAATGTACGAGTCTTAGGGAATGGAGAACCCACACATGCAAGAGGTGGCAGGATTGATTATGCCTTACTTTTTAACATGTGTGAATATACAGGTGATGCTTCTGTTGTTGGTGAACATGTGAGTGATCACTTTGCAGTTGAAGTTTCTTTAGGTATAGGTAAGACATCTTATAATAAAAGGCGAAAAAGGTATAATTAAAAAACAGATAATAAAGCTGCATTCATACAGAAGATTGGCGAGTGGTATAGAAATTATAAATATGTTAAGGGGATGGGTCTATTATGATGTGGCAAGGGTAAACCAGCTCTGCTGTCGGGCCCTGCTGCGGATGTCGCTGATTGCACTGCGCAGTTGACCCTCGTGCGATGTGGTGTAGTGAGGATCTGTCCCTTTTCCCCTTTGGGGCTAAGATGCGAACGAATGTATTTGAGAGTGTGTCGTCCTGTCTCGGCTACCTCCCTTTCCTTGGGGGAAACAGCCTAGGTATATAGATAGATAGATAGTTAATGGTCATGGTAATGATGAAAACAAATTTTATGATGACTTGCTTTCTGTGGTTGATGGTATTTTAGATGCCCCTAAGCAGAATTGTAACAGAAGTACGAAAAAACTGATGTATGGAATTGACAAGGTGGTTCAGAATTGGAACAAGTTGCTATGAAGAGCTCAAAGTAATTGGAGCAAAAATCCGGGTGATAATGGGCGTAGAGAAACAATGATGCAAATAGCTGATGGCACATCAGAGGTAAGAAAGAAGCCAAGAGGGAAATATTGGGATAATTTCTTGGAAGCTATTTCCTTTACTAAAACCATTAGGGGTGTGTTGAACCAAGTCAGTAAAGTGGGAGGGAAAAAGAATAGATTTGTTGCTCATCCCGACCCGAAGGGTGAGGCAAATGAGCTAATGAAGAAGTGGGCTACTGCTGCTAGTTTCAGTGGTCTCCCAAACAATGTCCAAGGTTGCTTGCGGGATGAGAGGTATAAGAGAAGACAACTTGTGACATTGCAAGCGGCAGTGAATGGTGAGAATGGCTTACCACTTACAATGGATGAACTTTTGTCTGGCATTAAGAAGGGCAGGTCAACTGCTCCTGGTGAAGATGGGATGACATATGATGTGATTAATTGTTTAATTTTGATGGAGGATAGTCCTTTGTTAGATTCAGTTAATCTTTCTTATAAGAATTGTATATTACCTATCAAGTGGAAACTTGCTCTTAGTGTACCTATACCCAAGGGGAATGGACAGTATAGACTTATTTCAGTAACATCTTGTTTATGTAAACTAATGGAAAGACTCATACTTAATAGGTTATTATTTGTGATTGGAGACCAATTATCTCCAAATATGTTTGGCTTGATAAAAAGGAGAAGTACTTCCGATTGGGTTTTCAAGGTTTTAAGTAATGATAACGTTAAGTGTAGAGTATTTGTGGATTTAAAAGGAACTTTTGACCGGGCTAATAGTGATGTTATTTTAGAAGCGCTTGTTAACAAGGGCGTTAAGGGTGCTTTACTAAGGTGGATTGAGAGTTATTTAACTGAAAGGAGAGTCAAGGTATGGTATCAAGGATGTGAATCTGAAGAAATGTTGATGGAATTAGGCACGCCTTAAGGTGGTGTGCTTAGTCCTACTCTGTGTAATGTCCTGATAGATAATATAGCTAGGCATAGTTTTCCCAGAGGTACTGCAGTCACTATCTATGTTGATGATATTTTAATACAATGTAATAACGAAGCAACTTTGACAAGGGCTATGGCAGAATTACAAAACCTCTGCATGCACGTGGGACTGGTGGTCAATGAGGATAAATGTAAAATTCAGTCTGGGTGATTAATGGAAATAACTTTGTAATTAATGGGAAAGTGTTGGAAAAGGTAAGTACGTTGGTATGTACATAGGTTTTAATAAGACTATGGATGAAGTTGATTACTTAAAAGATGTTTGTCTGGCAAGATTGAGGCCCTTGCAAGTTTTAGCACATAGAGGTAGTGGTGCAGGGATTCCCGTCTTAAGGATGGTGTATATCACCACGGTGTGCTCAGTTATTGACTATGCAGCGCCCGTGCTAATGAATTATTCTGAGAGGAAACTGAGACCTTTAGAAATTATACAAAACAAAGCTATGAGAATAATTTTGGGTTGTTCTTTAAGTACAAGGGTAGAATTAATGAGGTCAGAGTTAATCTTGCTAGGCATTATAAACCGAATCCAGGAGGTAGCTGCTGTTAGTATGATTAGGAGAGGACAGAAAACCCTGAAGATGGCTATTGATACTTTAACAGGTTATACAAGTGTTCCTGTTAAATGTAATACATATATTAAGCGATTGTACAGAGTAATGATGAAATATGGTATTGTAAAGTACTGTGTCAAACTGAAAAAAGGAGTATCTCTTAGGCCTTGGTTATGTTGTAGACTGAATGTTAATATTTATTCTTTGGAGTATAGAAAAAGGGAATGGAACAACTATGAGTTGAAGCAATTATTTCTATCCAAAATTAGTACAGTGCCAAAATGTAACTCCATCCACATGTACTGTCATGGTTCTGTTAATAGTGTAAGGGTTGGGTGTGGAGTTATTGTGCGGGAATGTTATGATAATGATGTATGTGTTCATGAAATGCTGTCTAAAAGAATTGAAGACGGGACTTTCACCACTGCGGCTGAATTGCATGCCAATTATGAAGGGCTCAAAATGGTGGCGAATAAAAGAAAGGATGTGTTTGTTTCTGTTGAGTGTCGGAGTGCTTTGTTTGCCCTTAATAGTAAAAGACCTGTCGACACTGATTTAGTTACTCAATGTAAGGAATTAGTATACAGTATGTGATAGAAGATCATGGACGCTTTGTAAAGTTTTTCTGGGTACCCTCTCATGTTGGTATTCATTTAAATGAGATTGCTGATAAATTGGCTAGGGATGCAGCGAATAAGGATATCATTGATATAAAGAGTATCATAAGTCTTAACAGAATTAAGAAAGGAATGAAACTTAAGAGAGGTGTATGGGAATCAGATGAGGTTCAAAGAATCATAAACAATGGCAGTGCAAGTATGAGGCACTATTTGTTTGTTTCAGAGAATACGCACAGTACATATGGTAAGGCTTTATCCAAAGTAGGTACATGTATAATGAGACTGCGGTTGGGTAATAAATACTGTTGGCAGTATACTGATGGTGAGAGTGTTTCTTGTAAATTATGTGGTGAATCACGTAAGCATACATTACATTATGTATTGGAATGTCATAAGTTAGCAGAATTTCTGAATAGCAGTATTGGTAATGTAACACACCAGGTATGTTTATTTCTTGAAAAATGATGTATATTCTAAAATTTTTAAAAAGTTTCCTAAGTTTTATTGGAATAAGTGATTTAGGCACTATCATATGTAAGATATATTGATTAGATTTTTTTCACTGTGTTAGTGGGTATATTAGCATGCTAATACAACCCATTTGATGTCAACCTTAACGCAAATAAATCTTTTGAATTTGATAAAAATTTGTTGAGTAAAGGCATAATCGTAGTGAACGGGTAAGAAGGCAGTCTCTCTCTCCTTCTGTGTGTGTGTGTGTGTGTGTGTGTGTGTGTGTGTGTGTGTGTGTGTGTGTGTGTGTGTGTGTGTGTGTGTGCGTGCGTGCGTGCGTGCTTGCGTGCGTGCGTGCTTTTGTGTGTGTGTGTGTGTGTGTGTGTGTGTGTGTGTGTGTGTGTGTGTGTGTGTGTGTGTGCTAGACTCAGTGGCAATTAAAGATGTTTTGGTTTGCAACTGTTTTATGTGCTTGAGTTCAGGTATACACATAAACACACAAATACTCAGGGGACTAATGCACATCCTCTTAGTCTGGGTGACTAGATGTTCTTCGAGGCCCCATGGCAGCGATCCTTAGAACAGCTAAATCTGACTTTGGCTTTGCGTCAGTGCTGACACATAAGGTATGATTATGCATTAGCTACGAAGCTTGCTGTATGTGTTAAATGTATACATATTCTTACTGAGATAATATAAAGAACATTATATCCAGGAAGGGTTTATGAATAGTATATGAAGCGAGCATGGATTCATGTTTGGTAATTAATGTGAGTCTAGTGATTAGTTAATATATACTAGTTGGTACTTGGGTCGGTTCCACTGATGACGTATTATACACACTCTAATGCATAACAGCAAAACCAATGTAAACATGCATTACTCTTCCTACACACACACACACACACACACACACACACACACACACACACACACACACACACACACACACACACACACACACACACACACGCACACACACACACCCTTCCCATATGCTCTTCGCCAGCATGGGAAAGGTTAATTCTGGATGTCAGTTACCTTCTGGAACACATTAATGTGGCACTGGTGTAACCGGGTGATTCCAATGCCTGTTTCTTCAAACATCCCCCAGCCACACCTTGTTCTCCAAAAGGAGGAAGATGGACTGGAGAAAAAGGACAGCCTCAGTCTTCAGTCAACCCAGTTCACGTCCAAATAAGCCAGGGTTTACAATAGTAACAGGAGTTACTTCGACGAGAAGTTACAGTCTTTCAGTACACCTGATAGTGACTGACACAATTACACACGGATACAAAGTGGTGCTGATATATCTCTCAACCACCATCCAAGCAAGTTTCTTAAGCTGAATACACCTAATTAACTGTTGTAACTACCTTATCTTTAACCTTGCAACAATACAGTATGAGGAGCTAGCTAGTCATTGCCATCTGAAACATCTGACAGGACAGCTTTAGAATTCTAGACTCCGTTTCCTAATATTATATCTGGAAGACACACACCTGGGGCCAGCACACACGCTATGAATCAAGAGAAGAGAAGGGATGAGAAGTCCTGGGAGAAATGGAGATGTTATGTAGATACTAAAGAAGGCACTCATGCATTAGTGAACTGACTGTCATTTCGAATGGACGACAACTTTACTTACTTGAAATCGCAGAAAGATGATGACCAACTAACACATTCTTAACAGGATTTCGAAGATGGAAGGACAGGTTAGATGTGAAATCAAAGTAAGCATGATTTGACAAGATAAGCAGGGGGCTGCTATGAATCTCACAGTAATCAGAAGTTACACAATGGCTAATAGTCTTTACATGAAGGAAGTTGAGGAAGCTCGATCGGTCGTGTATTCGTCTCGCAATGTGTGTACCATAAGTGCAGTGTTTGAACCCAAGTGGTGGCAGACATTTAAAGTGGGTACTAGTGGAACATTCTTTCATAATGCTTCCATATGTTGGTACCGTGTAGGGTTACCAGTGGCATATAATGTTTTAAACACACAAGCGTAACCATTACAATATTTCGAATTTCACATACATTACGCTTGCTACAGACACTCCTCCATTCATACTTGACCAGCATAGGGAAAAGTTATTTCTGGCTATCACTTTCCCTCTGAGGAGAAGATCTGGTCTTGCAGCGGACGTAATATGGACTGATACATATACTGATACAGAATTCGTGAGCGCCGATTGTGCCAGATCAGTGTTATACCGGTTTCCTTTGGAAATTAAAAGAACCGCATGGCACTCAGATGCACATGAATTTCTGACCTTTCGGGAACGGACACCGAAGCAGACCTGCAACGCTCGAGTTTTGTTGGTGTAGATGAGAACCATCTTAAGGCAGCCTCCTCTGCCGAGACAAAAGGCGAAGGCTCTATCAGGACCTCTGTTTATTCGCAGTGAGTAATGACTAGTGGAATGGATTCAAGATGCCATCACTGAAATTAGTTAAGGATCTTAAATGAATGTGATCAATTTTGTCATGCTGAGTTATTGTAATGCATAAGGGTTGCCGTATTCTTCATGCTGTAAATCACAGACTTGGATTAGTCCATGGATCGATACTTCAATGTTCAAAGCATAAGTTAGATGCTGGATACTCAAGAACTTAAATCCAACATATTCTATCCCTTCTTCAGTAAGATCAGAGATAATCTTGTCTGTTAACTCGTCTGTCTCACTAACAGGAGTTCATGTGATAATATATTGTTACGGAACAGAGAAAGATGATGTACACTTTAAGTGAGAATACTAATAATCACTACTGTCCCGTAACGTTCCAGGTTCAAAACAAAAGAGTTAGGTAAAATTACAAGTTAAAGTATAATGCTCAAACTAACAACAAAACATTCAGGACTCATAAGGATAATGTAATGGCAAAAAACAGGTTAAATATATGGTTAACTGCAATAGCCTCTATTAACACGAAATTAGCATGAGTAAATTTATCTAAGTCAGCCCTGTTAAAATGAAAATACACTGGGTAATGCTCAGTTAAGGCAAGATAAATTATTACAGATACATAATATTATTAATGATGGCTGACAAAAGATCCTTACATAAATTACAAAAACTTCACCAGGTCCACGAATCAACACCCTATGCTACACAGTACAAGGAAAAAATGCAATAACAGTTATACTCAAATTACACACAGCTGCTAGATGGTTGGAGACTTCCTGAGCACTCACAATAATAACTGTACAGGGGAGGACAGAGATGTGAACAAAATGAGGAGAAGATCTAAGTGGCAATGATGCAGAGACTGAGCTCATTATATAGGGGCCGGCAGAGCTTGATACAACTTGTAAGAAGGACGCGCAAATGAAGCCATGGGGACAAAGAGTTGACAATCCCGCTCTGAACAACAGAAAGAACGACTTACTCTACTATAACGGTAGAAGGGGGGGACTGAGGCAGAACACGCTCGTGATCAAACATGCAGCATACTGTGCGTTAAAATTACACAAAGGATGATGAAATCATAGGCTATGTAACACCTCCCCACAAAGAAAAAGAAATTTACAATGGAAATTTCTTATTACTCTAAAACAATCTGTCTAAAGTCTAGATAAGCAATCTGCAATAACATTTTCTTTCCTAGTGTTACAAAACATGAGATCTCCCTAGCATGTTCAGTCATAGGTACTTGCCAGTATCCCTTTAACAAATCAAACTTACTTATGTACCTAGCCTTTCCGGTCTTGTCTATGCAATCTTCCACGCGAGGGAGAGGGTAAGTGTCTGTTTTGGTTATGTGATTAACACGTCTGTGGTCGATGCAAAGCCGTTGTGACCTCCCTGGCTTAGGGACTAGAGTGACAGGAGAACTCCACTCGCTCTGACATGGCTCAATCATCTTGTGGTCCAACAGGTAGCCAAGCTCCTTCTCGATGAGAGGAACTTTCACTGGGTTCACACGGTAAGGAGGCAGTTTAATTGGCTTTGCGTCTCCAACATCGACATCATGCACCAACACAGTAGTTCTTCCTGGAGTGGCACGGAACACTTGCGGGTACTCCTGCAGTAATGCCGAAAACTCCTGCCTTTCCTCGGGAGGTAGATGAGAAAGCTTAGTCTGGAGATCATTCATGATATCAGGATTCTTCCCCAAATTATCACTCAGGCTCATACTGCATAGGAGAACTTCACTTGCAGACTCGGGTGGAACAGCTACAGTGCAGACTGGATTATTTTCGTCCCGCCTGTGATATAACTTTAGCATGTTGATGTGACATAGTTGCTTGTTCTTTCTACGATCTGGTGTGGCGATGACATAGTTGACATCACTGAGTTTCTTCTCCACGAAATAAGGACCACTAAACTTGGCTTGAAGAGGTTGCCCATGAACTGGTAGCAGAATCAAAACCTGATCTCCTGGCTGAAAGTGGCGTAACCTGGACTTCTTATCATACCAAGTCTTCATCTTCTCCTGAGCAGCTCCTAAATTCTCTCGCGCCAGCTGTAAAGCAGTGGACAGCCGTTCTTTGAACTTCATCACATACTCCAGCAGGTTGACGTCATCTTCCTCCGACAGCCAGCATTCCTTGAGTAACTTAAGGGGTCCTTTTACTTCATGGCCAAACAGTAGTTCAAAAGGTGAGAAGCCCAGTGATTCATTTGGAGATTCTCTTGCAGCAAACACAACGAATGGAAGACCTTTATCCCAGTCTTTCTGATGTTCCAAACAGTATTTCTTGAGCATCGATTTGAGTGTTTGATGATACCTCTCCAACACTCCTTGAGTCTGGGGATGGTAAGCTGAAGACGTGATCTGGGTGATGCCCAACTCTTTCAGAGACTGCTTGAAAACGTTTGACATGAAATTACTTCCCCGGTCTGACTGTACCTCCTTGGGCAGACCAAACTTTGTGAAGAACCCTAGCATTTCCTTAACCACGTTCTTTGCTGAGATATTTCTAAGTGGAATGGCTTCAGGATAACGAGTAGCCATATCAATCAGGGTCAACACATAAGAAAATCCTGATGAAATCTTAGGAAGAGGGCCCACAATATCCACCAACACTCGGGTGAATGGCGCCTCAAAAGGAGGAATGGGAACTAGAAGTGCAACCTTCTCAGTCTGATTACACTTCCCCACAACTTGACAGGTGTGACAAGACTTACAATACCAGGAAACATCCCTGAAGATACCTGGCCAGTAGAAGTGTTTCAAAATGCGTGCCACAGTCTTCCTCACTCCAAAGTGTCCTGCCAAACTGGAATCATGAGCCACTCTAATGATATCCTGCCTACAAACACGAGGGAAGACAACTTGATGTACAACCTCCCATTCACAGTCGGCTGATGTTGTTGGGGGTCTCCACTTCCTCATAAGTACTCCTGACTTTATATAATAACAAGTAGAAGCACCAGCTTACTCTTCCTCACTGCAAGAAGAGTTAGCTAGACCTTTCAACTCAGGGTCAGCAACCTGCAACTCAACCAACTCTTGACGAGACAAATTACCAACACTGCGGGGTACTGCCTCATCTGGTGAGTGGTCCAAATTAGCAAGAAAAGTGTCAGCTAGGATAACATCATCATCATCATTATCCTCTAAATCACCAGTAACTTTAGACTTAGCCCTAGTGACAGCACATGCAGGGAACACATCATGGACATCACAATCCTGGGTCGCAGCCACTGGCTCACTAGACAACTGAGGAGCTGGACACACTTGACTTCCACCAATTTCATTTCCAAGTAAGAAAGTTACACCTGACATTGGGAGTGTCTCAACCAACCCAACCATAACGGAACCATTAACAAAACCAGACTCTAAATTCACTCTGCACAGAGGGACAGAGAAGTAATTATTCCCTACACCTTGTAAGATTACAGTTTCATCAGAGGAATTAACATTAGAGCCTAGAACACTGGTCAGCATAAGGGATTGGCAAGCACCTGTATCACGATATATTTGAACTGATTTCCTGTCATTACTGTCCAGAGGACTGACAAAACCATCAGACAGGAAATTAGCGCATGAACTCTTGAGAGTGTCACCCACGTTACTGCTCAAAAGAGGAGCTCCATCATGAGAATTTAAGTTGCCCCTCAAAGCAGGTTCAGTTAACTCAGTTAAAGAATTATGGGAACTCTCTAGGGTGGACACTAGACCAATTGACTGAATATTTAAAGACTCCTTTTTGTTCACATCACGCTGTCTCCTGAAACATTTCTCCGTAGTATGACCAAGCTTACTACAATAAGTACATTTACTTTTCTGAAATCTAGAGGTGAAGCTGGTATTTACTTCCTGAGAAACATCATCTTTATTCTCTTTCCTGTTACCTGTACTCTGAGTAGAGGCAACGTACTTACTCTCAGCTTTCCCTTTTTCTTTAGAATATCTCTTGTGAGAGAGAACATATTCATCAGCTAAAACTGCAGCATCAGACAAATTATCTATTCTTTTCTCATCAAGATATAGGCTTACATCTTTATAAATACACCTCTTGAAGTCCTCCAGCAAAATCATCTGCTTAAATTTACCAAAATCAGAATCCACATTCTTAGAATTTAACCACTGCTCTAACTGATCTTCTTTGATTTTTGCATACTC
Source organism: Coenobita brevimanus (assembly GCF_032717465.1). Lineage (NCBI taxonomy): Eukaryota > Metazoa > Arthropoda > Malacostraca > Decapoda > Coenobitidae > Coenobita > Coenobita brevimanus. Next base: position 16,718,994 of record NC_136992.1, on the reverse strand, counting down.
AACATGGGATTGATTATCTTGCTTGTAAGTTGTCCTAAATTTTACTCTATAGGCTTCAGGAACAAGCTCATAGGCCTTAAGAATCAAGCTCTTAACTACATCATAATTATCAGATTGATCCTGAGACAAAGATGCATAAGTTACTTGAGCTTTACCGGTGAGAACAGTTTGAAGGAGTACTGGCCAATACTTTTTTGGCCAATTAAAACCTGTAGCTACCCTCTCAAACAACTGAAAATACTTTGTTAAATCAGATTCATTAACCCGCCCCATCCCGACGACGTATGGGTACGTTGCAACGATTTGCATTTGCCAGTCCCGGCGACGTACCAGTACGTCGTGCAATTGCAATGTGCATAATTTCGATAATTTTCAAATTTCACGCTTGATTTGCGGTACGTACCCTCGCCTGACCTTCCCCTACCTGCCACCAGGCGGGGACACTCGGCGACCCCGCACGACTCGTGCTAGCCCGCCACTCGTCCACTCACCTGGTAGCCACGGTCCTGCTCAGACATGGCTAAGAGAGGTCTCTCAGAGAGCGAAATTTAGGTCGCCCTGGACACCTTTACTGGCGACAGTGATTCCGCACTGGATGACGAGGAGATGGACAAGGATTATGCGCAGCCAGAGGAGGAAGAAACCACCAGCAGTGACGAGGAAGTTCCGTCACCCAGGAAGCGGCAGTACGTGACTTAACTTGCTGCTAGAGAGGGGCAGGAGGCAAAGAAGGCACGTGGTATATCATATCCCTATCCCCAGCGTGCCTTGGAAGCAGAATTCGAAGTCGAGGACGAGGACGAGGACGAGGACGGAGCCGTGGGACGTGCTGCCATGTGGTATGGACGGGAGGTGATTACACATCGTGGCCTAGAGCGCACACCACGTCGTATGAGCAGGTATGGGCCTAGCATTCTGTTTGGGGAGCTAGGAAGTGAAGTGGAGGGAGTGGGGTGTGAAATGGAAAGTCCTGGGATTAGGGAAAGTGAGAGTGACGTGGGTGAGTCATTGCTCTCCCTACGCAGTGTGAGGCGGCAGAGTGGATCACGTGGGCCAGTGCGGGTGCGTTCATTATCACGTAGGGTTGTGAGGGAGGGGGAAGGTGGGGAGGAACCACTCCAAAGCACGTCTTATGCTCCCCAATATCCCCTAACATGTGGTCGAGCAAGGTTGCGTGAGAGAGCACGTGGTGTGGTAATGGAGGGGGAAGGTGGGGAGGAACCATTCCCCAGCACGTCTTCTGCTCCCCAATATTCAACAATTTCATCCCCACAGCCCCCTAATGTTCCTCAAGGCCGTAAGGGTAAGGGAAAGGGAAAGGGTAAAGGCAGAGGGAAGAGGAGTGACAGTGGGGAAGCCCTCCGTACTCCTTCTCCCCAACCTCCCCAACCAGGATCTCCTCCCCACCCAGACGAAGGCGGTGATGGGAACGAGGGATTTGTATTGTGGGATTGGGAGGATGGGAGTGATTTTTCTCCCCTCATTCACCCCTTCACTGAGCAAGGGCGATCTGGCTGCATTGCACCAGGTATTCACTGTAATTCAAGCAGGTTGGATTTTTTCCACCTGTTTTTCAGTGAGGCCTTCGTAGATCAGATCGTTTTTCAAACAAACCTGTTTGCAAGCGCCCAGCGCCTAGAAAGTGAAAGATTGGGAACAAGGAGTAGGCATTCTATGATTTATGATTACCCTGTCTCCATTCCAGAAATGTTCTTATTTTTTGCCCTTGTCCTTTTGATGGGTATAATAAGAAAAAACAGAATTCCTGCTTTCTGGACTAGGGACCCTGTTATGTTTACCCCCATATTTGGTCAAGTGATGAGCCGTAATCGGTTTCAACAAATTCTAAGTCGCCTCCATTTTTATGATGCTAATGACCCTGCAAATGCAAACAACACTGACAAAATGAGGCGAATTCGGTTGGTCTTTGATCACCTCAGGCAAACCTTTTGATCCTCATTCTATCCCTATAGAGATCTCGTCAAAGACGAGAGTCTCGTGTTGTGGAGAGGCAATATTTCATTCAGACAGTATATACCCAGCAAAAGGCACCGTTTTGGGTTCAAGATCTTTGTTATGTGTGACTGTAGGACTGGATACGTGCAAGACATAGTCTTGTACACCGGTGCACAGACAGACATAATAGAAGATCGAAGTATAGGACTTTCGGGAGCAGTGGTAAAGACGATGATACAAGACTACCTTCATCGTGGTCACGTTCTCTACCTCGACAACTGGTACACTAGCCCTCTTCTCGCTCGTTATCTTCACACACATGAAACGGGAGTCTGTGGAACCGTAAAGGTGAACCGGCGTCACATGGTCAAGGTAGGGCGGAAACTTGCAAGGAATGAGGTTGTCTTCTTCAAAGCCAACAACATCCTTGCAACAATGTGGAACCACAACAGAGAAGTAAGCCTCTTGTCCACGGTTCACCGCCCCTTGATGTGTCATAAAGACTTTGTAGTTACTTGTAGAGAAGTATATTTTAGACTTGTGGTCGAGCGGCTTTTATATCTTGTAGTAGTCTCCCCACCAGATGTCATGTAGTGACGGGAGAGGTAAAGAATAGTATGGGACTATTTTTATTTGTCTTGGAAATATTAAACAGGTATAATAGTATAAGTCCTGGGTAGCTACCTCCCTGTCTCGCTATCTCTCTCTCTCTTCCTGTTCTAAGGCTAATCTCCGTCTCGACCTCTCTCTAGGGTCGCTTGTCTCCTTCTAAACTCTCTTTCCTAAAATCTGGTGTAGTAGGTGTGTGTGTGTCACGTATGTTCCTCATGGCAACAGAACTTTCTCACGAGAGGACTGCTGACAGCTAACTGCATCATCTCCTTACTGGCCGCTGTCGTCAGCTTTCCTCCGTGTAAGCATGTTTAGCGCTGCTCGCTTCTCGCAAACACAACACCTTCTCATCATTTGACTTCCTGCTTCTATCTGTCTCTCTATCTATCTATTTATCTATCTATCCATTATGTAGTCCTATATTTGCTCGGCCGCGCGAAAATGGCGTACCATCGACATTTAATAGTTATAATATATTAATACATACTACATACACATTATAATGAACTTATAAGCTAATTAAGTGAAATACATAATATTGTAAAGTAACATAATTGTATGAATATTGTATACATATATTATTCATAGTAAATAGTGATTATTCAGTAATATTACATTTTAAATAAGTTGAATACATATTGGAATAAATGCATTAAAGTAAATTATTTAACTGTAATACAGTATGTACTTGGGTTATTATAGTGAAATGCATACATGCAAGAATAAAAATAGTTTAAAATTAAGATTATTGTAAGAGTTATTAATATTTCATTCAAAGATAATGGTACTGGTTTGTCATATATGGGTCATTTTTCTTTGTGTTATTATTATTATTATTATTATTATTATTATTATTATTATTTTTTTTATATATATAATTAATACTATATACAAAATATATACACTTCATTCAGGGTGGTTAACTGTGATGTTAACTCTCCCCCCACTAAACAATGACTCCAAATTAGCAATTCTTGCATGCATTCTGTGCATGGCCAACAGCAATACTGCAACCACAATGCAGATAATTATAAAGACAGAAGGTGCTTGGCTATACACATAATATGGGTTGAACATACTCAAACTCAAATCTTCCCAGGGCTTCATTGTTTCATTGATTAGCTGCATAGTTTCAAACTTAGGTGAAGTCAGCTTAATACTTGTGCTCATGTTTAAGTTCATATCAGGCAGTGGGTGGAAATGTTTGTGTGTATGGTTGATAATGGCGTAGTGATTGATGGTGGAAAAAGTAGACATGGATGGTGTAAATACCGCACAGTAGTCTGGTGCTATGTATAATCCTGAGGCTGATGTATGAGATGGTGGTATATCTGGACAGACTATGTAAACTGATGTGTTATGAGGGAAATAAAAAAACTGCGAGTGTCCAATGCGTTGATGGTGTACAAGTTTATCTGGAGCAAAAGTGAAGTTGCAATGATGATGAATATTGTTATTGCTGATGATAGCCATTTCACAAGGGACCGTATCAGTAGGCTGAAACGTGAAAATGTACGCAGGACAAAGATGAACAGCATGTAAGGATGTGCGGCACTTTGGCTCAATCGTTGACTCACTTGCGAAAGTGACAGTGTCTCGTCTCTTGGAGACCATGATGAGTTCGGTGTCTGTGTTGATGTTGATGATGACTAAAGTGTTGTTGTTTCTATAGGGGAAGGGGTGTATTTGGTATACTGTGAACAGGTCTTCCGTGATGAATGGTACATGAACTATCACTGATGTTGGTGTTAGTGTTGCTTCCAAGTACGGGTAATATTGCATAAATTCCCTACTGCGGAACAATGGCTTCAATTTATGTTTATGTATGCCTTGACTAACTATCTGACGTAGCTCATGAACTGGGAGTAAGTCATTTGTGATCTTGCCATCACCAGCATTCGAAATTCCTTGCATAAGTGCCCTGAAATGATCTCTAGTGTTCTCTAATTGTAGTAGAATCGTGTCAATATGTTCTGTGATGATGGAGAAGTGCTGGAAAAGGGTAACGTTACCCTCCAAGTCATTTATTTTATCTATACTCTCGAGAGCTACGTTTTCTGCTTGTTTCAGATTTTTCACAATTGTTTTCATTGCCGAGTTCTGTCCTGTGATGAATTTATCTTGGTATGTTAGTACCTGAGCTATCTTATTAAATTTTTTGTTTATTTCTTTAAGGTCATCCTCTGTAGCCAATCCAAAGATGTTCCCAAGAATTGCGCCGCCAGATCGAACAAACCGCGCTTTTGGCGAGTACGTGTGATGTTGTTCCTGTCGCTCAGCACCTCTGTTCCATAAGATGGGAGATCTTGGATCATGACGAGCATAGTTGACTTCGCCTGTTCTAGTTTCCATTTCGCTAACTTCACCATTTCATCCACTTCCTTGGTGATATGTGATTGTGAAACATAATTCCCTATCTTGAAGTCCAGAGTTCGCATCGGCGTCGCAAGTCTTTCTATATAAGTAGGTAAGTCATACAAGTAATCTAGACTTATTTCAGTACTCATGACGTCCTTGACGATTGTAGTCGTGGCCGTTGGAGCTATGAGGCATCCTTGTCGTACTATATGCTTGGGGTCTAGGTGCGCATATACTCTTACTATGTATAGGAGAATCCATAGCATAAGTCCCTTCATCGTAACCTACCGAAAAAAAAAATCTATTAATTTCCTATAATGCTGTGGTTGATGATAGTGATGATGTGCGTTACGGTTGGCTGTTATTTCATTTATAGAAGGAGTTTAAATCGATATTTAATTCTCGTAAATGATGTACTGTAGATTTCATTGGAATAGTTGCACCTATGTTCGATTGTTTGGTATATGACCTTAATTTCTTTTGTAATCATTGTTGTGTTCTTGGTTTCTTGAGGTACGTTCACCTGTTCGGTTGTATCCGAGGCTGAATAATTATGTGATAATTCCCTTGAAACTCGTTTTAAATGGTCAATATGAACTTGTTTTTCCTCGCCACTTGAAAGTGACTTAATTAAAACTTTATTTGCCTTTATGTTAATTACTCTGTATGGGCCCTCAAATTTAGCGGATAATTTATTGTCTCTCGTATGAATGACTCCGTAAACAATGTCTCCTAAGCTGATAGGTGAATCTTTTGCCTTTTTGTTAAATGCCTCCGTCATTTCTTCCTTGGACATCGTTAATTGTTTTTGCACTCTTTTGTGAATGTCCTGGAATTCACGTAAACGGAGTTTAGAGTAATCATCGTAATTGTATATAGGCATGCTGTCACCTTCTAGGAGCTCATATGGTAATTTTTTATCTGTGCCATATATAATGAAATGTGGTGTGTCACCAATGGATTTATTTATAGACCCATTAATGGAGGCCTCTACTCTGGGAATCCAATCATCCCAGCTTGCATAATTTTCACTGAGAATGTGTCGTAGCACATCTAATACCTTTTTATTTTGTCTCTCTACCAACCCATTCGATGCTGGGTGATAGGCTAAAACGTTAACCTTTTTGATGTTGTATTGTTTACATATTTCTTGTAAGATCTCAGAATTAAATTCTCCTCCATTATCACTTATTAGTACCTTAGGGGTAGTAAAGCGACATATTACATTATCTGTTATTGCCTTTGCTACTGTCTCTGCTGTCTTATCTTTAATTGGAGCTAAAATGACATAACGGGAAAAATGATCCGTTGCTACGAATAAGTATAGTTTATTATTGTATGATAATGGCATCTTGAGTAAATCAACAGCGACAACGTCCCATGGTTGATGTGGTACTGGGTAATTACCCATCGGTGCAGGTGTGATTGGGTATCCTTTGTGTTTCGCACATGATTCGCATCTGTCTATATGATTGTGTATATCTCTTCGTAATGAAGGCCAGTAATATAATAGCTGGGCTTGGTTGAATGTCTTATCCTTTCCAGGGTGTCCTGCATGTGGGCTGTCGTGTATCATTCGTAATACTTGGGGTATCATGTCATTAGGTACTACCAACTGGTTAGTATTTCTTTGGCGTTTTGGTTGTTTAGAGTTAATTTTGTATAATGTATTATTGACCATTGTGAATTGTTCAAGTGGGACATGAAGTTTGGGTAATTGTATGTCATCTCCACTTTCTAACTTGTATATTACTTTTGACCATACTGGGTCAAGTCTTTGTGCCTTTGCGATATCCTCGTGGTTTGGGATATTTCCTTTGAGATCTAACGCCGCGACCTGAATTGTGTTCGGGTTCCTAGATAATGCGTCAGCTACTATATTCATTTTACCTTGTATATAATGTATTTGTACATTGTAGTTTTCAACTGTACATTTCCATCTTGCTGTCCTCCCAGAAAGGAGTTTTTCTTTAAACATACCCACCAGTGGTTTATGGTCGGTGAATAAGTGGATTTCGTAACCATATACCAAATCTCGAAACTTTTGTAATGCAAAAATCACTGCAAGTGTCTCTAAGTCTGTAGTGCTATAATTTTTCTCTGCACCTCTTGTCTGTCTGCTGGCAAATGCAATTGGTTGATTCTTTCCTCTTTTATCTTCCTGCATCAGTACAGCCCCTAATCCTTTAACTGATGCGTCTGTACAAATAAGAAATGATTTCGTGTAATTCGGATATGCTAAACAAGGTGCATTTGTTAGTTTAATTTTTAGATTGTTAAATGCCCTTTTTTGTTCTTCTTCCCATTGGAATACAGCATCTTTTTTGAGTAGTTGGAATAGAGGAAGGCTATATGAGAGAACTGTGGTACGAAGGACCTATAGTACCCAGCCAGACCTAAAAATTGTCTAACTTCGTCAGTCGTAGTGGGTTCAGGAAAAATCTCTCACTGCCTGTATTTTGTCATCAGTGGTGTGAATACCATCAGAACTTAATTTGTGGCCTAAGAAATTTATTTCCTTAAAGCAAAATTTGCATTTAGAAAGTTTAATTTTTAATCCAGCATCACTAAGCTTTTGTAAGAGTAAGTCTAATTTCCTGAGATGATCCTTAATATTCTTCGTTGCGATAATAATATCGTCAAGATAAACAAATATTCCTTGTCCTAAAATTCCGGACAATACGTAATTCATAAGACGCTGGAACGTACCGGGGGCTGTCCTCAGTCCCATTGGCATTCTTGTATATTGATAATGGCCTCTGTTTGTTGAAAAGGCAGTGTATTTACGTGACTCCTGAGATACCGGAATCTGATAGTATCCGTTTAGGAGATCGATGGTCGAGAATATATTATTCTCAGGACCAATATTCTGTAGAACATCACTTAGCAATGGCATGGGAAATCTGTCAGGGATTGTGTGATTATTTAGTTTACGGTAATCTACTACCACACGCATTTCTCCATTTCTCTTGGGCACAAAGAAAAGGGGAGCGTTCCACGGAGAAACTGAAGGCTCAATAATTCCAAGCTTTAACATTTCATCGACATACTGATTTGCAAGTGTATGCGTTGGGAGTGTGGTATGCGATAAGCTGGTACGAAAATTGGTGGTGTTTCTGGGTGCACATTAATCATGTGATTAATCAAGTTAGTACACCCTAATTGTTCTCCGGGCAAGGCTACGGTGTCCCTGTGTGTTTCCAGCATGGTTAACAAATCATTTTCTTCGTCAAATTCACCTGAGTGAATTAAATTCTCTTTTATTCTTTCTCTATCCGTAGATTTGATCTCACTTGTTACTCCACCAATATTTATTTCCTTCACAGGGGCGAAACATTTTTCAATATTAACTATGCAAGTTCCCTTCTTCAACTGAACTTCCCCATTCATGTGATTAATAATGAATATCTGAGTTAGCCCTTCGTCGTTCGTATGACATAATGCGTTTTCTACTGACAATCCCTTTACTTTACATAATTCTTCTAAGACAAGAACAGTACTATTCCGTAATTTGCTCTTTATGGTAACCTTCATGTATGAATTAGGTGGTATAACCAAATCATTAGTGAGATGGGCTGGAAAAATTGATAAATCAGTACTGTTATCTGGGTCACTAATTCTGGAGGATGGGGTTGCTGGTGTAAGTGGATCTATACACTCATCTGTTTGTGTATGTTTGTTAAAGCCTTTAATATTACCAATTCTTTTTGGCTCTCTTCTACCAATCGGTGAGGGCTCTGAAAGTATTTCCTCTATAAATTCATTATCAAAGTCTATTCCATTCATTTGTGGGAGTATAGTTATGTTCTCAGTTCTCATGGATCTTAAGCCCAGTAACATATGAGCTTTAATTGCTAAGTTTTCAACGATATAGAACAATGCAGAGAATGGTCTTGTAGTTTCTGTGAAACTGAGATTTAATCTTATCATACCTTTTACTGTAATCTCTTGACCATCTACTGTGTTTAATTCTAAATCAGCTTCATCCAGAAAAGTTACTTTCTTTTTTATTTTTAAGAATTCTATTTAGTTCTTCATGTGTTATTAAGTTCACTGGAGAGCCTGTATCTAAAAATAAGGAAACGTTTTGATCCTCACATACAGCTGGTATCAAGATACCTCATTTCCCAACATGCCTCCTATGTGCAGAGTTTAACCTTGTTCTTCTTTACGTTTGTTCGTTTTTTGTCATGACTTGGTCTTCCCGATTTGAACATAGACACAATTTTTTCTACTGTTTTGCAATCACTGGTCCAGTGCCCTTGGTATCTATGATGTCTACAGTAAGGACCAAACCCTTGTGTCTTTTGATTATCCTCTTTTGCCTTGATAAAGCATTCATACCTTGTGTGTCCTGGTTTTGCACAGTAATGACACAGAATGGACCTATCCCTTGACTGTGACCTACGAGGTGATTTCCCATAAAAAGTGTTGTTTATAGCGCGAGACCTGCTCGGGCTGCGCGAAAACTTATGAAACTGCCTGTAGGAAGGCGTGTGGGAACGAGGTCTAGGCGTCTTTGTTTGTTTGGGCTGCCTCATTTCAGGTCGCGATCGATTTTGTTCTCTGTTTGGGGTCGGTGTTGATGTTTTCACAGCTGATACTGTCTCAGGTACCCTGATTCTACCAGAATGTGCATGTGTGTCAACCACACCTGCTTTACTGCACTGCATCTCTACCTCGTTCATTAAGTCTAGTAAGCACATTCCCGGGGTGTACGCAATTGTTTTGGCGATCTTCAGGGTTCTATCAGGTAATTTACACAAGGCAGCTACATAACCAATGATGTCCACGACGAGGTCTGGGGACATCTTTCCATCATCTGTTATCCACTTAGAATTCTCCAGAGTAGCTAATAGGGTTCTCTTGATTGTGGAGACATCAGCAGTTATTTCACTGAGCACATGGTTTGTAGTGTGCTCCCTTACAAGATCTACAATTTTATGTAATTCTGGAATTATACCTGGCAAGAAGTTCATACCTCCAGAAAATTTCTTCAGAAATTCAGTTTTAAATTCATCATATGTCCTAGCACGATGTAGCTTATCGGAGCGCAATAAATTGCTTGCTGGACATCTTTCCTGGCTTATGCAAGATGAAAAAATAGCAATTTTCTCTTGTTCATCTAGTATGTGGCGCTTGATGAACATTTGTTCGCACTGATTGATTAATGAAATGACATCAATGCGATCCTTGTCTGTGCCAGAGAATTTTGGGGCAGTCTTATCCTCGTGATACACAAAAACGTGAGGTGTGTTTTTAGATCAGCAGTATTTGTTTCTTGATTCATATTTAATGATTGCCCTGTTAATTCAACTTGTACGAGTTTATCGTTATGTGAGGGAATGGTAGAATATGTATGACCGGACCGGTGAACCCTATTAAGTATATTGGCATACGTATTTAAGGCAGCTGCGAAGTCGATACTCTCAACGTCTGAAGGGTTTCCACTCATCATCCGAAACTCCCGTATTTGTTTCCTTATCTATAACGTGTGGTGTGGGTTGTACAATGGGTGGGGCTGTCTCTTAATTGTGAGTCTGATGTTGTGGCAATTTGTGTGTGTCATCTGGTATTAACGTGGGTGGTTGCGAAAATATTCCTGTCATTAAGATATGATGTTATGAAATACGCCTCTTGTTTATTTATGTCCTAGCAAACTAGATGATTAAATAAGTTGAATATAGCTAATTTTAGCACTGAGAAGAAATGAGCAAGTATAATTTTACCCACTTGATACAGATCGTAGAGGGTGTGTCGATACAAAAGTCGATCTCGGAAGAAAATACAGGTTTGATTGAAGATCTCTTGATAATTCTAGTGGTGTGTTGATGGACGATATTACTCAGGAAACTCCATGGCCTGGTATTTGTAGTGGTTAACGGCTGTCCCAGGCAAACCTCAACATAGAACGTCGAATTTCCAACTTAACTGTGAAAATAAGTGAATATGAGTAGGAGCTATGTGAATAATGAGTAATGAGTAGTGGGTGAGAAGTGCCTGGTGTCAGTCACACATTGCTTGGCATGGCAGACTCGCGTTGTGATGTCATCTCAGCACATGGTGACGTCGGCTTCCCACACTGGTAGCTGTGGTGAGTGAATGAGTAGCGATGAGTAACTTGAGTGAAGATGAGTTGTGAGTCGTGTCTCACTCTTCGTTTGTTTGTTCCCTTTATTCTATGTGGAAGTTTTCTCTGTCCTTTTCTCTAGTGATTTATTCGTTGTGGGATGAAGACTGCCGCTACTTGTAGGTGCGTGTAGAAGATTATACAGACGACGTAGAGTTGTTAATTGTAGTTGATTGTAGATGGCTGTAGTTGATTGTAGATGGCTGTAGACTTTGTAGAACTGAAGCTAACCTTGTAGTCTCGGTTGCTTTTGTAGAAATTTGCTTTTAATTCGGAGACGATGTCCGCAGATTTGCTGGTTTGTCGTTAAGCTACTTGCAAGGCGTCGAGTGATCTCTTGACCTCTGCATCAGCGTAATGATCTGGGAGACGGAGGGGGCAGGAGCTGATATTGTTGGTTGTTGTCAATCTTGATATTTTGTAGGAATTTAATGTTGATTCGTAGACGAGGTTCGTATCCCACCGCTGCCACCAAATGTCATAAAGACTTTGTAGTTACTTGTAGAGAAGTATATTTTAGACTTGTGGTCGGCGGCTTTTATATCTTGTAGTAGTCTCCCACCAGATGTCATGTAGTGACGGGAGAGGTAAAGAATAGTATGGGACTATTTTTATTTGTCTTGGAAATATTAAACAGGTATAATAGTATAAGTCCTGGGTAGCTACCTCCCTGTCTCGCTATCTCTCTCTCTCTTCCTGTTCTAAGGCTAATCTCCGTCTCGACCTCTCTCTAGGGTCGCTTGTCTCCTTCTAAACTCTCTTTCCTAAAATCTGGTGTAGTAGGTGTGTGTGTGTCACGTATGTTCCTCATGGCAACAGAACTTTCTCACGAGAGGACTGCTGACAGCTAACTGCATCATCTCCTTACTGGCCGCTGTCGTCAGCTTTCCTCCGTGTAAGCATGTTTAGCGCTGCTCGCTTCTCGCAAACACAACACCTTCTCATCATTTGACTTCCTGCTTCTATCTGTCTCTCTATCTATCTATTTATCTATCTATCCATTATGTAGTCCTATAGATGCACCGTACTGATTCTGTTGATTACCATAGCGAGAGCAGGCGTCGTGTTTGGAAACCTGAGTGTGTAATGGATTACAATATAAACATGCGCCTCGTGGACCAGTCTGACTCCATGATATCGACGGTAGAGTGTGCCAGGACCACGATGAAGTGGTATAAGAAACTGTTCTTTCACTTACTAGATATCACTGCTCTGAATTGCCACCACCTTCACGCCATGACCACAGGAGTTCAGGAAACATTTGAAGGGTTTGTGAGGGAGCTCACACGAGAGATCTTTGCTAAGTATGCTGTTGAAAGGCTCCAACAGCGCCCCCGCACTGCCCCTATTACCCAGACTCCCCAGAGAATATCCGGCCGCCATTTCCCCACTCCTATCCCTCCCCAGCCCAACAGACCTAGGCCCCAGCGCAGGTGTCACGTGTGCAGCAATTCCCAGGTGAGACTCACGACACAGAGGAAGGACACCCGCTATGAGTGCGTGCAGTGTGACGTGGGTCTGTGTATTCACCCATGTTTTATTGAATATCACACGTTGCTGCAATTTTAGCATGGTGTGAATGTGAAAGGACGCTGAAATTATGAGGTAAATGCGACAGACAGACGCTCTGTGAAAATATCAGTCATGTGGATCGCCAAATATTAGTATAAAGTGCCTACGGGTAGAACATAAGTGAAAACATTGGGTGTAAGTATATAAATCTGCCCTAAGTTGAAACTTACATAGAGAGGGTTGTTTGATGCGATATTCTGTCGCTCAGTGCAATAAATACGGCCCCTTATAATATATTTATTATTATGTGACATTCTTACGGGTATAAGTTCAAATTATTGTATATGATGATGTATATTCTAAGTCAAATATTCATAGCGTGTCTATAAAGATAAGATTTCCTGACGCTTAGTCGAATGAATAAGGCACGTATTAGTCAAAATAAAAGTCAGCTAGTGATAAAGTGAATAATTAGTATATAAGTGTGTGAGTGAATTAGTATATAAGTGTGTGAGTATTATGTATGACGAAACATTCCTTGCGAGGGTATTTTCAGGCGATATTCTCACGCTCACTTGAATAAATAATGGCAGTAAGTATGTACAGTGCATTCTAGGGGTGTAAACGTGTGTAATGTAAGTGGGAAAATATAACTGGAGTGAATAAATAAAGTAGATGATGAAACACGAGTGTTTGAGATCGTGGTTGCTACGTGAATAGGCGCTAGCATATCGCTAAATGCCCTCGTAATGAATGAAAATAATTGAAAACCTTCACAGTGGTGGAGGAAAGGTTCTATGTAAATGGGAAAATAATTGGAAAGTGATAAAACAATTTGGTATGTTGAAATACGAGTCATAGCGAGTGCGCTTACTAAGCTTATGTGCGCTAAAGTTATGCTGCATGTCATCATAATGAATGAAAACATCTGAAAACACTTACAAACAGTTGTAATTGGTAAATTGTCATTGAAACAGAAGTATACAAGTAGAAAAAATGATAGGTTGACTCATACCAGAAACTTAGCATATAGCATGTTACGACTCGGACCTAACTCGCTATGCTCGCGCGATGGTACAATGCTTATTTTTCCTATATATGTGTCTGAAATCCATTATATTGTTACTGTTATTGTTCATTAGTTCAAATTCAATAAATGTAGAGGTGTTGTGTGTTGTTTGTCCCATTATTCCTTACCATACAAAACGTAAACGCATATCCAGCCCATTACAGAATACGATACCTGCGGGGGGAAACCGCACGTGTACAGACCACTTATAGACCGCAGAGACCACTTTCTTCATGATTTTCCATCGTTTCTCGACCTAAGCGGAAGTTTTAGAAGAAAAAAATTTTTTCCAAAAAGGCTCGGGACTGGGGGATGTCATAGGTGCGGAAAGGCTCGGGACGTGACGGGTTAAAAGGAGGGACAAGTTTAACATTTTTAGCCACATCAAAATCATCAGAGCTAGATGATCCAGTTCCACCTTGTTTCATGCGATACTCATGGTCTGCCTGAATCCTAGCAAGTTCAATTTGTGCCTGAGCCTGTACCTGTGCCTCTTGAATACGAGCATTTGCCTGAAATTCAGCCTCCTTAGCATCTGCGTTTGCTCATTTGGAGGAGTTACATTAAACAAGCTTTCATTAACCATGTCAACAATTTGATCTTTAGAATGATGAGAGCGAACAACAATTCCCAATTGTTGAGCAACAAGCTTAAGTTCATTCTTTGTTCTGTTTTCTACATCACACACTGTTTGCACATTTGACAAAAAATCTTTGGCTTCATCAAGTGTAGGAATAGTAGACATCATGAATAAAACACAATCACAAAATATCAAGCAATATCCTTATGCTAATATCCTGAATATCCTGATATGAGGTCGCCAAATTTATGTTACGGAACAGAGAAAGATGATGTACACTTTAAGTGAGAATACTAATAATCACTACTGTCCCGTAACGTTCCAGGTTCAAAACAAAAGAGTTAGGTAAAATTACAAGTTAAAGTTTAATGCTCAAACTAACAACAAAACATTCAGGACTCATAAGCATAATGTAATGGCAAAAAAAAAGGTTAAATATATGGTTAACTGCAATAGCCTCTATTAACACGAAATTAGCATGAGTAAATTTATCTAAGTCAGCCCTGTTAAAATGAAAATACACTGGGTAATGCTCAGTTTAGGCAAGATAAATTATTACAGATACATAATATTATTAATGATGGCTGACAAAAGATCCTTACATAAATTACAAAAACTTCACCAGGTCCACGAATCAACACCCTATGCTACACAGTACAAGGAAAAAATGCAATAACAGTTATACTCAAATTACACACAGCTGCTAGATGGTTGGAGACTTCCTGAGCACTCACAATAATAACTGTACAGGGGAGGACAGAGATGTGAACAAAATGAGGAGCAGATCTAAGTGGCAATGATGCAGAGACTGAGCTCATTATATAGGGGCCGGCAGAGCTTGATACAACTTGTAAGAAGGACGCGCAAATGAAGTCATGGGGACAAAGAGTTGACAATCCCGCTCTGAACAACAGAAAGAACGACTTACTCTACTATAACGGTAGAAGGGGGGGACTGAGGCAGAACACGCTCGTGATCAAACATGCAGCATACTGTGCGTTAAAATTACACAAAGGATGATGAAATCATAGGCTATGTAACAATTTCCACAAAAGAAGTATTCTTTCTCAAGTGTGGAGAGTTGTAGCTGAACCATCATAATCATTAAGTCCTTAAGTACTAGAGATATTTCCAAATTAAATTTAAATATCACGTGACAGCATGAGTGACAAAAAGAGAGACATCGTGGTTAAAGGACGAGTTATATACAGTCTTCTTTAATTCTACCACTCAAAAGACTCTCCTAAGTTAAGTAAGATCGAGTGGTATGGAACGTTTTTCTAGGCTGATTTGCGTAGTAACCAAGGAGACTCACCTCTACCATATAGCCAAGCTTCGTCAAAAATCATGCAACCACAACTAAGTACTGAAGTTGTGAGAGTGGCCCAGTTCCGTCAAATGAAAAGAAACCCACTACAGAAGCAAGAATAAACCACATAAACCACAGAAAAGGTTGCCTAATTAAAGGAAGTATTTATGACACTATTCATAGCAAATTGTTGTAAATATATGACTCTTCAGGATGGTAATTGCTATGGAATTGTTTCTGTTCTTGCTGTGCTTGTAACTGTGTTGTGGAGCCGAATTTGTGGTTTTGCTGTGAAGATGAGTTTTGTGACTGAGCTGTGGAGCTGTGATTGTGCTGAGGAACTGTGTTTGTGACAGTGTTGTGGAGTTGTTTTTGTGACTGTGATGTGTTTGTAATCGTGTTGTGGAGCTGTTTTTACCTCCGCCAACGAAGTTGGAGGAGGTTATGTATTCCCCTAGATTTGTCTGTTTGTCCACACGATATCTCCAAAAGTTCTCAATGAATTTCTTTGAAATTTTGTGGAAGGGTGGGCCATGGGACAAGAAAGAATTAAATTGGGTGGCTGATCCGCATCCAGATCCAGAGTATCCCGCACAATATCTCCAAAAGTTCTCCATGAATCGCATTGAAATTTTGTGGAAGGGTTGGCCATGGGCCAAGAAAGAAATGATTGAATTTTTAGGTGGATCCGGATCCGAGTCCGGATCCTATATATCCCGCAAAATATCTCCAAAAGTTATCAATGCATTTCAATAAAATTTTGTGGAAGAGTGGGCCATGGGTCAAGGAACAATTGATTAAATTGAGGGCCGATCTGGATCCTATGTATTCCACACAATATCTCCACGGATCCGGATCCGGATCAGGATCCTTTTTAATGGCAATGGCATAAACGGAGGTATGCGCTCTCTGAGGGCTTTCTAGTTGTGACTGTGATGTGTTTGTGTTATGGAGCTGTGTTTGTGACAGTTTTGCTGCAGATGTCGCTGGATTGCATTGCTCAGTTGACCCTCGTACGGTTTGGTGCGGTGAGGAGCGGTCTCTTCTCCCCTTAGAGGCTAAGATACGAGTAAACATGTGTGTGTGGATGAGTATTTTGGTGAGTGTATCGTCCTGTCTTAGCCACCTCCCGCTAGAGAGGAAACAGCCTAGATAAATAGAGAGATAGATAATGCCTGTGACTGTGCTGTATGTGTTTTGTGATGCTGTGTTTGTAACTGTGCATAATGAAGTTGTGTTTCTGACTGTGTTGTGTGGTTGTGAATGTGGCTGTGTTGTAGTGCTTATATCTTTGCTTTGGAGTTGTGCATGTGGCATTGTTGTGACTGTGAAGTTAAATTGCTTGTGACTGTTGTTAGGTTGTGTTTGTGATTTTTTTGAGTTTATGATTGTATTATGTTTGTGACTGCTGTGGAACTGCGACTGTGTTGTGTTTGTGCTTCTGATTTTACAACTTGTTCAGGAGGACATTAACTTTGTGTTGAGGAAGTTGTCTTTTACCCCTCTTCACACTATGTGTTCCTTTTATTTATTTATTTTATTATTCTTGCTACTTTCAGACGCAATTATATTGCTACAAATATAATTTTCGAACCCAGGGCGTTTGATATGGACTCAAGTAAGTTGCTCACTAATAGAAATTAAATGGTCTGAGAGTATCAAGAGTTAAAAAAGAAAAAAAAAAGAAAAAAGGAACAGTGGTCAAGGAGCGGGTTAAGTATAGCCACTTCACAACAAGGTAAGTAAAATCGACTGGTAGTAGCAAGAATAAACTCCAGAAAGACGTCACCAAAAGGAAGAAGCAAAAATGGCACTACCCAAAGGAAGTTATCAGTAAAGGGTGATTTTTCAGTCTGGTGTCTGTTAAGGAGTTGGTTTCGTGACTGCTCTGTAAATTAAATTTTATATTAATGATTGTATTGTGTTGTGCTTGTGACTGTATGCTGTGTGTGTGACTGTGTTGTTTGTGATTGTTATTTTCTGCATGTGATTGTGTGATTTTGTGTCTGTTTATGTTGCAGAGTTGTTTTTTTGTGACTGCGAATTTATAATATCATTCTTAGAGGTTGTCTGTGTTGAAGAATTCGATGTAGCAATGGTGAGAAATATCTGCCCTAAATGAGAGTCGAGGGAGTCCAGAGAATACCTTCGACCCAGCACCAATTTTCCGGAAGTCGTCATAACTGTGTTGGGTAGTGCCTCGAGGGAGCTGCTGCGACTCGGTGGGAGCTTCTCATATTTTGCCTGCGAAGAGTTTCCAGAGGAGGAGTTGTTGTCAGTGCCGTTGGTAGTGATGTCATCGTTGTTAGCGGCGATGTCAGAGTTGTTGGTAGTGATATCATCGTTGTTAGCGGCGATGTCAGAATTGTTGGTAGTGATATCAGTGATGCCAGCGTGGTTTGTAGTGACGTCAGTGTCTTCGGGGGTAGTGTCGCCGTCATTAGTGTTAAAAGGCTTCACGAGGATGATGCGAGTGGGGTTGCTGTTTCGGCCAGACATCATGTTTTTATTAATGAATTCCAGCATCGCCTCTCGCTGCGTGTGAACTCTCACTTTGTTGTCAGGTTTTGGAGCCGTCTGAAGAAATAGGAATCATTAACGCAAAGATACATATGGTATGGTCTGTCAAATTTAACGTTTTCTTTTTCTTTTCTTTTTTTTTTTTTTTACTTTATCTCAATTTTGGATAGGGAGCGGTAACAAAGAGAGTGACAATAAGGTATTGTGCTAGTCATAAAGAAGCCCTATGGAAAGGATATAGAGCAGTATTATCATCATATTTATTATTATTTTTTTTAAGATGAACAAAGAAGAACAAATTAATTTTAAAAAAATCCATACACCAGATTACAAGTGTCCTCCATTCATTAAAGAAAAAAAATCTGCAACAGTTGAACTTGACCTGCTGTAGCCCTATGGAAAGGATATAGAGCAGTATTATCATCATATTTATTATTTTTTTTTTTAAAGATGAACAAAGAAGAACAAATTAATTTTAAAAAATCCATACACGAGATTACACGTGTCCTCCATTCATTAAAGAAAAAAAATCTGCAACAGTTGAACTTGAACTGCTGTAGATTGAAGTTTTGGGGGAAACTATTCTGGGGAAACGAGTTCCAAAGAGAAGCAGTTCGGGGAATAAAGAAATTCTGATAGACAGAAGTTCTGCAGTATGACAGTGTGGCAGTCAAGTCATGAGCACTACCAGATGCCTGTGTAGCATCGGGGAAGTCGAGAGGTGGCACAATGGATGCAACTTCGTCCGAGCATATGCCTTAAAAACATTTGTCAAATAATGCAAGGGAGGCAACATTTCGTCCTTTTGTAGGGGAGGTAGTTCATTTGTAATTGCTGGGTTAACAGTTATTCATATGGCTTTGTTCTGAATTTTTTCCAGTGGTTTTAGCGCAGCCTCTCCACATCCACTTCACAAGAATGAGCAGTATTAAAGTTGAAAGCGCACATGATTCTTGTAAATTACAAGTAACTCGTCCGTGAAGAAACTATGGATTCTGTACAATAATCCCAAGTTTCTTAGAGTCGATTTTTGCAAGTGATCTAATGTGAGAGATCCAACTGAAGGTACTGTTAAGCAAAGCATTGAGAACTTCAATACCGTTAGAGATATGAATACTGGTTGCACTGAATGTAATGACTTGTACTGGACTCAAGCAATATCTGTCTTTTAGTAAACTGGATATATACTGTATGGTCTTCCAAGCATTAACTTGGGCAGTTATATATAAAGACTTCAGTGATATAAGTCTTGATTTATGGAGATTGCTGTGCTGAGTTGGGAGTTAGTGATATCTGTGAATGGGTGTTTTAAGTGTGAAGGAACTTTGATGCACTGGGTCATCTGCATGTGAGTGGATGGGATTATGTGTGACAGACAAGAGATCATTAACCCACCACATGCTGGCTGACTTGAGGCCTTCATGGCACCCCATTGCTGGCCAATTTTCAACTTGTTTTTGCTAGATAGGTTACGAATGATGAGAAAATATGGAGAACAACCATAAAAATACTCACAGAACCCTAAAAGGTTGATTTTGAGGACAATTCTCTCTAGGCGGGCAGCTGAGATGTTTGGAATAATGCCCATAGATTTCACTGGCTGCTGCTGACACCCAGCGAGTTGAGGTAGGAGATCTTTGTTTTCTTCATGGGTAGGTATCCCAAATGACCCAGGGATACTCTTAGAAGGTATAAAGATGATGTGGGAAATGTCCCCTTGCATAATAATATGCGGGGGCACATTATGGCATTTGAGTGAGTGGCATTTTTCCGACATGTTCGTTTTATTGGATTTTCGAGTTTTCACATAAGTGTTTCCCCACACACATATCTTTTATATTTGCATCATTTTTTCACATAATGAATTATGCTTGCAATTGTACTCACTATGTGTGTCTTTTCTCGAACACACAAGACACATTACACAAGTTATATATGAAGTGCATACACTGCACATATTATGAAATCACTTACACTAATTTATATATACTGTACGTCACAGTTACTTATGAAATAACTTCCACTAACTTATATATACATTACAGTAACACTAATAGGCGTCTTTTTTCGCATTAACACAGGTTTCTAACACTTAGAAGTGGAAGAGGGTGTGATATTCCTCATAGTATGGCATTAGGCACAACCTCATGTCACACTCCATGCGTTGGTACCTGGTGTCCTGCTGGGTCCGTGGCCATGCTGTGCTGTGCTAGCAGACGTGGCACCTGCGCTGGGGAGTCTTTTATGTTCCTTGTGCGGTGATAAGTTTAGGGAAGTGGCGTTCAGTGAGGTGCAGGGGGTTGTCACTGCCACATGGATGTTGGTGAGGCCCATGATCACGTCTATGGGTGCCAGTCAGCTCCCGTTGAAGGTCTCGCTGGTTCCCATGGTGCTGGTGTGGAGGAGGTGGTAGTTTAGTATTGTTATATCAAGATGGAAGAAATGTTTCTAGTACCACATCATCGTAGGCCTGGCATAATCTACAGTTGAATCATGGCATCAGACTGGTCCATTTGCTGCATGTCGATAGTATAATCAGTTACCGCATCTGGCTTCCAAATGTGAACCTGTTTTTCTTTGCTGTAGTCCATGGTCTTGATGATGTGCATCAGGGGGCAGTGAATAGTGTATAACAGGTTTACTTCTCGGTTGTGCTGTCAGATGGTGGCAAGGATATTGTTCACCTGGTAAAACACCACCCCCTTCCTTTGTAGCTTCTGGCCCACCTGTACCATGTCTCAACACGTTTTATTTACTGTCCTGCAAATACCTGTCTCCTGATGGTGCAAGTACTGAGTAAGAATCGGGCTTGTGTACCAGCTGTCAAGGTACAGGATGTGTCCGTGATGAAGGTACTTCATCATCGTCTTCACCTGCATACAGAACTACGTCCTGCACAAACCAGGTCTTGCAGTCACACATGACGAAAATCTTGAACCCAAGGGGGTGTTTCTTGCTCAGGATACACTGCCTGAAGACGATATTTCCCCTCCATAACAAAAGACTCTCGTCTATGACAAGGTCTCTGTAGGGAAAGAGGCAGAGAACCACGTCCTCAGGTGATGAAACACGAACCTAATCCTCCTCATCCTGTCGGTGTTGCCAGTGTTGCTGGGGTCCTCATTGTCGAAAAAAATAGAGGCAGCTTAGTATGTACTGGAACCTGTTCTATCCCATAACTCTTCCAAAGAAGGGCATCGACATAGGAGGTTGACAGTCCAGTATGATGGCAATTGACTTTTCTTGATTAGTCCTGTCAGAACAAAGGCCAGGAAGATGTACAATTCATCACTCATTATGTCTGCATTGAAGAGTCAGCTGTCGGGTGTCTGTGGAGTTATGCCACAGTAGAAGGCAGCATAGGTGTTAGGAGAACGATTCTTAAAATTAGGTCGCTCATAAAAAAAAATTCTTGAAGAAATCGATTCTCCTTGAGGTGGGAGTCAGCTCCGGCACAGGACAACCTGCCTTATCGCTGCCTGTGAATGAATGAATGATGGGAACAAAATTGCTCCCATCTTCCCACTCCCATGTGGCTTCAACCCCTCCTTCTGCTTCGCCCCCATCACCATTGGGGCCACCTCCATCACCGTCATCAGAATGGGGAGGAAATTCGGTAGTAAGATGGGGAGGAGGTTGGGGAATAGAGCTGGCCTCCTCACTTTCCCCACAACTCACGCTTTTCTTCCCCCTGCCTTTTCGCTTCCCTTTTTACTCTACTTTTTGCTCCTTTCCCAACCATTTGAGGCTGTGGGGAGGAAGCATGGGGAGTGCGTGGGGAGGGAGCAAGAGGAGGTTCAGGTACGGTGGAGGTGCTGGGTTGAGAAGAGGCAGCATGGCATAGGGCTGGAGGCAGCGGGTGTTGTCGTGAACCAAGTGAATAGCCCAAAGCTCTGCTCACCTTGTATGTTTTACTAAATAGTTCTTCCCCACTCCTCTGGGCTTTCCTGGGTGATCCTACCCATGAAGGGGTCGGCCTCGTATTCAGTCACTAAAGGAAATGTCCATGGAGCAATAGCAGCATGGTGAGGTGGGAAGTGGTGGTGATGGTGGTGCAGGGTGAGGTACAGCCATGCAGACAGTAATATACCTTGCCTTTCTCGGGGATGCAATTTCATCCTCACTGCTTGATTCCAACTGAGGTTGGATGTAGTCTCGATCAGCAACATCATCATCAATGGGAGAATCACTTTCTTCATCATAAGGGATGTTCAGGAGCTCGTCAATCTCATGTTGTGGAATACTGCGATGCCCTATGGTGCTCACTCACTCACTTCCAAAGTGAGACTGAGTTAACAGGGCCCCATGTGGGAGGAGGGATGCAGTGAGTACTCAAGGTGTAGCTATTAAGCCTAAAGAAGCGTGGGAGTATCCCTAACAAATATCTCGTGCCAATATTGATTTTTTGAATTTTGGCAAATATTTCAAATCAATGACATATATATACGTTGGTGGCATTTTGTGCACATGCAGGTCCCAACATTTTATTCATCCCTGTGTAGAGTACAACTCTCATGTGTGGGGAGGCTCCCCACATACAGCTCTTCTCAATAGGGTGGAGCCAAAGGCTTTTTGTATCATTAACTCTCCTCCCCTTACTGGTTCCATTCAACCTCTGACTTTTCGCCGCACTGCTGCATCTTCATCTCTTTTTTTATTGCTACTTCAATGGTCACTGCTCCTCTGAACTGTCTGCTTGCATCCCTCAACCTCTACAGTGTATGCATAGCACCCATCTAGCAACAAACTCTCACCCCTTTTCTGTCCAACTCTCTAATGCAAGAGATAACCATTACTTCCAGTCCTTCATTTATGCAACAGGTCAGCTCTAGAACTGTCTCCCTTTGTCTGTATTTCCGGCTTCCTATAATCTCCAGTCTTTCAAACTCAGTGTGTCCAGACATCTCAAAATGAACGGACCTTGAATTTGGCTCTCTTTTGTATAGTTTTTGTTTTTTCTTGGAAGGAATGGTTATATGGGCTCCTGTCCTTTGGTCCCTTCTTCCTTGCATTAAAAAAAAAAAAAAAAGTATATATACGTCACTGGCATGGGGCGGGTTAATATGAATGAGGTACGTGGTTGGAGCCAGGACTGATCCTTATGGCATTCCGGCATTAATTGAGTGGAAATTGGAATGCAAATCATCTACCTTTACTCTGATCTTTCAGCAGCTGAGATATGAGGAAAACAGTGGGACAAAAGATGATATTCCATGGCAAGGGAGTTTGGATAACAGGCAATGGTGCCACACTCTGTCAGAAGCTATGGAAATATCAAGAGCTATGGCATGACTTTTTTATGTTAGTCAGTTGACTCATGGGTGGTTTCAATAAATAGATTGAGAATATCAATGGTGGACCTTTCGTGGCAAAAACCATGCTGAGCCACTAATTAGGTTACTGAATTCAAAATGTTTACCAGTGCGCTTACAAATGGCAATTAAAATACTTTATCAAGATATGTTATAGCTATTGGTCTGTTACCAGAGAGATCAGAGGATCTTCCTTCCATTGGTATTGGGTGGATATTGGCTTCTTTCCAAGAATTAGGGAATCAAAAAGAACACATGCATAATCTGAATAATTTAGCTAGCATAGAAGCATGTTTTGAGGAGCACTGTTTCAAAACTACTGGAGGAATTTCACCTGAACCTGGAGTTAGTTGGTAAATTGTCTAGGACTGGTTTATTGTATTTAGTCTGTATCTTTAGTGGAGCAATTTCGAAAAAAAATCAAGTTCTAGTGCAGGAACGTCCTGGGTGACTTCATCTAAGGTAGAATTTCTGGCGAACATATTGGCAAAAATGTTAACTTTTCAACAAGGGTAATTTACATTATTTCCTCTGAAGACTTTAATGTGGGAATGGGTGTTGATGATGAAGTTACTAATAAAGGTATCGATAGTTACAAAATGTCCCATTGTCATTAGGATAATTTTAAAGATTGGATGCCTGATTGTGAAGAAAGGTTGATACTGAGAGATTTATTACAACTTTTGCTTGCTTTCTAGCAATTTTAAATTGACTGAGGCATTTGGTAGTTAACTTCAAGTAAGAGTTAATTGCTAAAGACTTTTGGCTCTTTGCCCTGGTACAATTGCTGTCGAAACATTTGCGGAGAGTCTGATCTTTTAGTAAATTGCTGAGTGGGTATGAACAGTTCCATGCCAACTTGTATAAGGTCATTAATGTGGGACTGGGTTGAACTGGTGTCAGTGGAGGCAAAAGACTGTCTTAGAATGTCAGTTAGATCAGCATCCCAACCTGGGGGAAATTTTCCCCTGGGGGGGAAATTTCAGGATTCCAGGGGGAAATTTAATGAGGGAAATACAAATTGCTAGCTATTAGCCGACAGAAAAAAGTCTCATAGAATGTGGCGATTGACATTTCTTCAAGTACTATATAATAATGTAAATCAGCATTCATGCTACGGGTATTATGTTATTTTTTTTATTGAGCAAATAAATTTTGTGTTTTGACTGTTTTTTCTCCTTGTCTGTATGAAGAGGGAAATCCGAACAGGTGAACTGGTTGAAGGGGGAAAAGACAGATAAAAGGTTGGGAACCACTGAGTTTGATGATTTCAAAATTCATCCCAGTTTGCCTCATCTGGTCACCTGACTAGTTCAGAACGGGGAAGTTCGGGGCAACTAAGGAATGATAACTTGATGAAATTGTGGTAGGAGAATCCAAGTGGTGACAGTACAGTTACCTCCACTTCTAACGAGTACAGCGTGTGGTGTGTTTGGTGAAATGTGGCACCACTGTGTTTGTTTACACTGTAGTAATACTAAGTGAATGGGCAGACCCGGCAAAGCTTCCCCTCCGCTACAGTATCTAGTACCCTTGGAGACAATGTTCTGTCAAGTCATACTCTGCAAATACACGTGTTTGCCACGTAGGTATAGTGGAAGGCAGAGAGAAAAAGAAATAGTAATGTCACTGGATCCCATTGTTTATCTGACAGATGCCTGTGAGGCGAGGTGCAACGGAGGGGAGGGGAGACAGGTGGTGGGGGC